>NW_027332424.1:0-35000 GCF_000442705.2 Elaeis guineensis
TTCAGGTTCAGCAACTTGTGTGATTTTTTCACCTACCAAACTTCGTCAAGTTCGACCTTAGAGGCAACAGTCCCTTCATCAAGGAACTTTTTTTCCAAAAAAATTGCCTTAAGGCTGACAAACACTTTTGCTCATCAGCTAGGTAGAAGCAATACCCTTTGGTCTCTTTTGGGTACCCTATAAAATTATACTTGTTAGACCTAGGTCCAAGCTTGTCCGTAATTAAACGTTTAACATAAGCGGACACCCCCAAACCCTAAGGTGCGAGAGTATGGCTTACGTCCTATCCATATCTCATATGGCATTTTGGTTACAGACTTACTCGAAACTCTATTTAGAAGGTAACAAGCCGATTCGAGCGCATATCTCCAAAGGAAGATCGGCAGACTAGCAAACCCCATCATGGATCGAACCATATCCAACAAGGTCCGATTCCTCCTTTCAGATACACCATTATGTTGTGGTGTTCTAGGAGGAGTCCACTGAGAGAGAATCCCATTCTCCCCAAGATATGTCAGAAAATCATTGGAAAGGTATTCACCTCCTCGATCAGATCGAAGAGTTTTAATACACTTTTCAGTTTATTTTTCTACCTCATTTCGAATAGTTTAAAATTTCAAACGACTCTGATTTATGCTTCATTAAATAGACATACCCATACCTCGATAGGTCGTCTGTGAAGGTTATGAAGTAGAAATATCCACCTCTTGCACTTGAGCTCATGGGTCCACATACATCAGAATGTACCAAACCCAAGAGTTCACTGGCTCGCTCACCTTTTTCAGTAAAAGGTGATTTGATCATTTTACCAAGAAGACAGGACTCACAGGTTGGAAGTGATTCACAATCACCTACTTCAAGAATTCCTTCTTAAGCCAACCTGTTTATCCTGTTCTTATTGATATGACCTAGCCTATAGTGCCAACAGTAGACTTCTGACACATTATCTATTCTAGGACGTTTATCGAAGGTTTGAACCACATTAACAGGTTGTGATAGAAAGTAAATTCCATTATTAAGTTGTCCAACAAACATTGTAACACCATTCAAAATAATATTGAAATATTTCTTTTTATTAAAAATTGATAACCGTTCATGGTCAAAAAGCCTACAGAAATAATATTTAATAAAAAGCTTGGAAATAGTGAATTCACTCAGAATTAATTTCGAGAATTGATTACAAGGTTCATGATTCCTAATGCTAGAACTGAAACTTTGCTTCCATCTCCAACGTTCAGGAATCTCTCACCTCATCAAATCTCCTACTGACCTACAGACCCTGCATCGAATTGCAAATATGATAAGGGCTACCGGTATCAATACCCAGGCAGTAGTATCACAAATGAAAAAAGTTGCAAGGTGTTATCATATAAGTACCTTGCATCTTCTTCGGCCTGTTCGGATCCAGGGAAGCAATGTATAGAGAACAGTTCTTCTTTCAGTGCCCCTACTTCTTGCAAAAGAAGCACTCCGCCTGGCTCTGGTCGGGCTTGCGCTTCTTGGTCTGATCCTGTGCAGACGTCCCAGCATGCAGCTGCACCTTCTTATTCTTCTTCTTCTTGTTCTTCTTCTTCCCTTTCTTAAAGGGTCGACGACCAGAAGAAAACCCTCCCATAACATTCACCGACTCCTTATGGAGCTAGTGATCCTTCTCAAAGTTCTGCAGCAACCCCAACAAACCGTGGTAGTTCACTGCAGGCTTTGTCATCTGAAAATGAGTAAGGAAGGGGAGGAAGGACTTGGGCAATGAATTAAGGATCGCATCCTTACCGAGCTGCTCGTGCAGGGGAAAGCCCAGTTTAGTTAGGCGCTCAATCATTTCGATCATGTGCAGTACATGATCAGTGACTGAGGCTCCATCCCTCATCCGAGCATTGAAAATGGCACAACTAGTTTTGTGCCTTTCAACGTCTTCAGGCGTACCAAAGGAGTCGTTCAACATTTGAAGCATCTCCTGTGGCTGGGCGTTCTCGAACCTGTGGCTGAACTCATCATTCATTGCCACCAGCATAATGCACTGAACGGTGGTGCGATCGTTGAGCCACTTTTGATAAGTGTCTCGAACCATCCCTCTAACATTTAGGGTTGGCTCCTTAAGTGCCGGATCCGTTACTACATAAAGGATCCACTCATGCTAAGGATGATTTTTAATTTTTGATACCAGCTATCGAAATTAGGTCCCATGAGCTTGTCATTATCTAATAATGACCGGAGGGACAGGGTAGTGGCCATAGCTGCATAAAGAAAAACCAGACCTCTATTAGTACATAAATTATAAATACTAAAGACTTGGACTTTAGTCTAAAATTTCTCCCAGTATTTTTACGAACTGGTAGCCTCAACCTCCAATTCGAGGAATTACTTTAATTCCTTAGTGGGTACTAGAATCCACACAGACTACACACGAGCCCAACTTTGGTTGGTCAACCCATGTGCATCTATGGGTAGGTTCATAACCAGTTGTTTCTCTAAACAACTTCTAGTAATTGATTTTGCCCCAGAACCTAATCAGTAAGCTTTGGCCTCCACTGAAAAGATCTGATTAGGTCCAACCATTAACATGATTTGATTTGTGAATCGGACCAATAAATGATCAGGCCCGACTTTGGCCGGCCAACCTGACCACCATCAGAAAGATTCTAACCAAATTATCATATTATGAATGATATTCCATTAGTCAATAAGCACTAGGCCTTTGGGCCTCCAATGATTATTAAACTAATGGACTCATTATCACTCACTTAATGGGAGGCTATGACTTAGTTATCAATATAACTTAATCATTTTTAGGGACCTAATAATTTTTGAGGATTTTATTAAAGGATAGATGAGAAGAAAATATCCAGCCAATTTTAATCCTCCCACTGACTTCACCAAGTCAGATTAAAAAAAATTTAATTAAAGCTGGCATTAGGAGCACCTAAATCAGTCAAACTGATTTACCTAATGACATGGGTGACCCTAATCACCAAGTGATCTAATCAAAACCTAATTCACCAGGTTGGCCAGGTAAGTGAGATCAATGGCGGGGATAAGCCATTAACTCGTCAGAGATCGAATCACTGCAAGTAGCTTCCGCTTAAAAATCACTGGTCAAAATGCCAAACTTACCTTAGACACCAACCAGTTCATTAGTTTTAATTTGATCAACTTATTAAATAGGGTTCCACCGCGTAGCCATGAATTAAGTCCATCTTGGTCTAGTTAAAGACATGGACCCATTCAACTACAACTATTGGAGTTGAGTCTAGAGTATCATTGACCTAATCTAATTCAATTTTTGATTAGATTTGATCAATTACTCTAATTTAGTCCATTTTTTTAAGCTAACCTTAGGTCTAACCCAATTATGGACCTAATCTATCTAACCGATTGATCCACAAGTTTATGTAATTGTTTTAGGTCTTAATTTATAATTCTAGACCTACTAGACAACACTTAATTCTTTTAATTAAGTATTTGGGCTGATGGGTCAGGATTTGATATTTTGAAAATAATTTTTAAATTTGAAAGGTTTTATTTTCTGTTCACCAAATATGTTGACTCATTTCACAAATAGATCAGTACATTTCATAAATAGCAATCCTATTGCTAATTACATAACAAAAATAACTCAATCAAAATAAATTATGAATATTCCTTTAGATCTAATCTAACACATTCATGATAAATTTATAATGGAACCTTTACATCTAATTCCTTTCGCTGCTTCATCTGCATGGGATATAATTACAGTGGCACCCCTACCGCCATAGGAGACCCCATCGAATGGGAGGAGAGGCCTTTAAACCCTGCTTTTCTCCTATGACCGGATGGCCATGGCAACCAACCCAATTCGATTACTTGCTACTTGGATCAAGTATATCTAAATATATCAATTTAAAATTTAAATTTAAATTTTAAACTTCAAATTTTAAATTTTGAATTTTAATTTTGAATTTTAATTTTAAATTTTAAATTTGAAATTTCAACCAAATTTTAAATTTCAAATTTTGAATTTCAAATTTTTAATTTAAATTTTAAATTTTAAATTTTAAATTTTAAATTTTAATTTTTGAATTTTGAATTTCGAACAACTTTCAAAATTTAAATTTCAAATTTTTGAATTTAAATTTAAATTTAAACTTTTAGATTACAACTTAATCTACGCATGCAAATATATATATCATATCTAAGAACCCGCTCTGATACCATTTTTTGAAGAAATTCAGTGTAGGGGTAAAATGATAATTTTAAAACTTTTTCAAAATCATGATTTTACAGTAAAAATTATTAATTAATATTAATTTATCCTACACTAGGATCTAAATATGATATATAGCATGCATTCATTTAAATTTAAATTCAAATTCGAACAGTAAACACTTTACTGTAATGTGTTCAGAACACAATACCTTTGTGGGGTAGTAGATCACCGCAATCTGATCACCGTCGGGAGAGTCCGATCATCGCGATGTAGCCACACAGCATGTCTGGCCTCTGCGGATCATCCACACGAAGCTTCGGTCTGATCGACTCCTCACGAGTGCTAGCTCATTGTAGAGCCCTTTTGACGGTCGATGCTGATCGAACTCCTTCGATCGATGTCTGTCGATTCTTCGGATGCTCTGGATCGTCAACAGACGTGCTTGAGAGGATGTTGAAGATCTTTCTGAGATTTTGTGGGCTCACGACACTCGTAGCTCACTTTCTCACTTCTCGAACCCCAGGCTAAAATCTAGGGAACTCAACGGAAATCTTGCACCCACTTTTCTTTCTTTTCTTTCTTTTTCTCTTGGAAGGATATGGACTTCCTTCTCGTGCACAAGACTTCTCACACCTCAGAATTTTTCTCCAAAAATCTTCTTCTTGCATGCCCCACTCTTATCCTCCTTTTATAACAACGTCAAACGTCTTATCCAAAAGAAAGGATAAAGATGAGTAATTGCACATCTGAATTCAAATCAAATTTTGAATTCAAATGGACACCAACTCATCCCTTATCTACTAAAGGCATGAGGCATGGCTTAAATTATGCATGGAGTGATTTCATGAGAAACCTTTTCTCATGTAATAAATGGGACGTAAAAAAAGGGATAAGGTGCAAAGATTGATTGCCCATTCAAATTCAAACTTTATTTTGAATTTGAATGGCCAACCAATCATCCTTATCCATTCATTTGGCACATTAAAGTGGGGCATGGAGAGGGCTTGGCGTGAGAAAAAATTCATGAGAAGTTCCTTCTCATGAATTCAAATGGGTGCAATGGAAGTGAGGTGGCGCATGGAGATTGGGTCAAGGTGGTTTAATTATTTAAACCAACCTAATTGAACCAAATAAGTTAGGTCCAATTAGACTAATTTAAACCCAACTTAATTAGGCTTAATTAGATCAATAAAATCTTAATCAAATCAAAAATTGACTAAGCCCAACCCCTGATCAAATCAGGGACCAAACCATCTCGATGATTAGGTCAACTCTTAAGCTAATCGGGTCAAACCCAACTGAATCCAATTCAATTGGACTTGATCCAAAAATAATTACTCAATCAAATTGAGTTAATTAGCAATCAAATCACTAATTAAACCTCTCATAAATACTAAGTCCAAATCCGATGGGCAATCGGTATCAGAATTCATCGATATGTAACCCTGATCGAAAAGTCCCAACCAGTGGGACTCTTAACCCCGGTACCCATAATGTGTGGAACTCATGATCAGAGAATCCTGATTCTCGATCACTGAGTCCCAAACATGTAGATTCTACATCAGCCATCAGATCAGATAGGAACCTCTAATGTGTGTGACCTCACAGGTTCGAACCTAAGCCGATAGCACAGGAACCAATTCCTTTACTAATCGAAGTGACCATCTAGCAATGGTACCCGATGTTCGGATAGGTCAAAGAGTCGCAATCGCAACACTCAGAACCTACATGAATATGGTTACTGTATAATTCATCCTTTTGATCCCTGTGTTTAGGACGACTCAGGATTAAACTGTCAACCCTGTTCAGATCATCCGAATCGTGCTCAACTCAAACAGTCCTGTGACTCCTTACAAGGACTACCCTGGCCAAGGTTTTGCTAAATTGAAACATGACTGTACACAGCTCCTAAATTGGAGTGGTCAATCCCATCTTGATACACGCACCGACAAGTCAAGTACTTGACTATACCCAGCAGCCTTCCGTCACTGAATTAGCAATTTAGGTAGTCCAGTGCCTAACTGCTGTGAGTTGCTTGCAAGTCACCGTGGTGCTCTCAGGTCGGAGGGTCATTTATACCCATATTCCATCGGAGCAAATCTTGACAGCAGAAATAGCTCGGAGTCGGTCACGTTCAGTGCAGATGTACCCTTACATCTCACCTGTATGCCATACCAGTGTCTCCACACTCCTTGGTTAAGAGGACAACTAACCTATATGGCATACAACGACCTATGCTTGATAAAATTGTTGTCCTTGGTAATAACGTATCATTTGGTCGCGAACTGGTTTAAGGACTAAACGACAAATCCTCCTTTGTCGAGTCTAAATAGTCCTAAGGACTTCACCACAACATAGGAGTTCATTAGAAGATGAAATATTTTATGATGAAAAATACCAAAATAATTTTTATTAATTCATAATTCATGTACAAATATAAAAATGAGCACAACCGTCAACAGGCTGACGATTGATTTTGGGACACTATTTCCAACAGGAAGTTCTCATGAATTTTTTCTCATGCAAAGCCCTCCTCACGTCCTACTTTAATGCGCCAAATAAGTGGATAAGGATGATTGGTTGCCATTCAAATTCAAAACACAGTTTGGATTTGAATGAGCAACCAATCTTAGCGCCCCATTTATTACACGAGAAAATATTTCTCATGAAATCACTCATGCACAAATTAAGTCACGCCCTCCTCTTCTCACGCCCTTAGTGGATAGGGATAAATTGGTTTCCATTTGAATTCAAAATTTGATTTGAATTCAAATGTGCAATTACTCATCTTTATCCTCTCACGTGGATAAGACGTTTGACATTGTTTTAAAAGGAGGAGAAGAGTGGGGCATGTGCAAGAAAAATTTTGAAGAGAAAATCTGGGCATGAGGAATCCTTGTGTGCGAGGTGAAGGTCTATCCTTCTGAGAGAAAAAGAAAGAAAAGAAAGAAAAAGTGTGCGCAGGGTTTCAGTGAGTTCTTCAGGGTTTCAGCCTGGAGTTCGGGAAGTGAGAAGTGAGCTACGAGTGTCGTGAGCCCACCAAATTTCAGAGAGATCTTCAACATCCTCTCAAGCACGTCTGCTAATGATCCGGAGCATCCAAAGAATCGGCAGACATCGATCGAAGGAGTTCGATCAGCATTGGCCGTCGAAAGGGCTCTACAATGAGCTAGCACTCGTGAGGAGTCGATCAGATCGAGAGCTTCATGTGGATGATCCACAGAGGCCAGACACACTGTGTGGCTGCATCGTGACGATCAGACTCTCCCAATAGTGATCAGATTGCGGTGATCTACTACCCGCACAAAGTATTTGTTTTGAACACATTACAGTAAAGTGTTTACTATTAAAATTCAAATTTCAAATTTAAATGCATACGTACTATATATCATATTTAGATCCTAGTGTAGGGTAAATTTTTATTAATTAATTAGATTAATTAATAATTTCTGCTGTAAAATAGTGATTTTGAAAAAGTTTTAAAATTACCATTTTATCCATGCACTGAATTTTCCCCAAAAACACCCATGCTTCCCATGATGAATTATTATGTTCCATTTCTGTAGTGGTACAGGAGCATCACTAGGTGATTCATCTCGCTATTGATGAGTGAGCAATCCGAGATGAGGTTCCATCCTTCGGATAGTATGATGGATATTATCATAAGTATATTTTACTTTTATTTTATTTTATTATGTTGTTATTAGTATATTTATAAATAATATTTATTTTTTTTCATACTGACAGTTATAGAGGATCACGTTGCTATACCATAAGGTAAGGAGCAGCTTCCATTCGGTCACTGTTGGGTGTAAAGATCGAGCATTTGCTGATATTATGGATGATCTTGTCGATACTATGTGAGTCATCTTAGAAGATAGACGACTTAGACTATGCCATCGCGGATGATCCGAGTACCTCTTCAAATGCCCACAGATCTCATATCCTGGCTTCTCAACTTCGACTTTTCCATATATGATGCTCTATATCATAAAGGATGAGCGAGCCAGGAGACACATCATACCGACCTGATGAGTACCACATCGATCGGCATTGGAGGGCCAGAGGCAGGAATCGATTGAGAGTTTCTTGAGGTAGACGTCAGGCATATGTTGATAGGCCGAACACACCCCCACCTCCCTCCCTATCGATCGATACCGTATCTGAGCCATCACGCCAATAGTTAGAAATGACATGCATCTACGAGAGGTGGATGCGAAGGAAGCCTAATATCTTGATATATACGTCTCTCGATAGTTGTGATACTTGTATATTTTTTTTTCTAGAAAAATTTTGTAATCAACTATTGGATTACATTATTTTGAAATTAATGTTATAAATTTTTTTTGTCTGAAGACACATGTTATAATTTTTGCTAGTTACACAAAAAATTAATTGTTGATCTTGATACAGGTTATATAGTTGGAGTTTGGGATTGTCCATCATTTCTAAGATAACTAGTTGATTCCTAATATACTCTTTACCATAATATAATATAATATTTATCTAATATATTATAATAATATAATAATATATAATAATATAATAATATAATAATATATTATATTATATTATATTATATTATATTATATTATATTATATTATATTATATTATATTATATTATATTATATTATTATATATAATTATATATAATTATATTATCTAATATATATAATATTATATTAATATAAGATATTGATATAATATAATACTATAATATCATATATATATTATATTATAATAATGTATAACAGTAAAATAATATCATATATTAATATTTTATAATATAATATTATAAATAATAATATAACAATATAACATAATATAATATAATATGTTATAATAAATAAATAATATATAATAATAAAATATATTATATTACATATTGATATAATACTATAATAATATAATAATAGATTATAATATATTATAATATATAATATTATAATATTATATTATACAGCATTATAATAATGTATAACAATAAAATAATATAATATACTAATATTTTATAATATAATGTTATAAATAATAATATAACAATATAATATATGATAATATATTATAATGATATAATATAGAATAATAAAATATAATAGTTATATAATATATTATAATAATATAATATATTATTATATTATATTATAATATATTATAATATAATCATATAACAATATATAATATTAGATAATATATAAAGTCATCCTATGATAGGGTAACTTATAGAGTCGCCATATCATAGGCATCTCAAAAAGTTGTCCTATAAATGGCGACATTTTGTGGTCTACCTACTTTCCAACTGACGGTCAGGCTGGTGAGTTGGCATAGAAAGTCATTCTATAAAGGACAACTTTTTTTTGGACAGTATTTTAATAAATAAGTTTAGGAGGATATTATTTTGATAATTTTTTAAAAATTAACTGTAAATCGATAAAAAATCTTTTAGAGGGTTAAAAAGTGCTTCTTATGGATCCTAAAATTTATTTGTATGATTTTGAGGTGTTAAGTAAAAATTTTGAAGTAACTTTCTATCTCCTTTGAGTCTATCAGGGAGAAGCTCCAAATTAGAGCTTATTTGAGAAAAACCCTAGTTTGGAGGTGCCTTTGAGTTTTTTGTTTCTTTCTTTCTTTCTTTAAGATCAGAAACCTAGGTTCAAAACCCCTAATGAAATATTTTAAAAAATTAATCTAAAACAATAAATTAGTTAACAATAATTTATAATAGCAATTTTTATAATATAATATAATAACAAAGTAACATGAGATAGACTAGGTTTGGATCGATTGGATTTGGCTCCAAATCCAATTGAGTTCCTCACCGTCTAATTTGCCCAATCCGCATGGATCTCCATACAAAACAAAAATTCATGGCCACTTTTTGATCTATTTAATTTTGAAAAATTACAAAAAAATGGTCATTAAAGGCCATTAATATAGATGTGATAGGAGAGGGGTTGATTTTATGTTTACTTTGAAACATTTTTATTTATTGTCATAAAATTTATATTTATTCTAAAATATTTTTATTTATTTTATTTATATTTATTCTAGGCTGTTTATGTTTCTAAAATATTTATGTTTTTGCTGAAAGTGATTTCGTTTATTTCATGTGAAGTTTGTATTTATTCTATATATTTATATTTATTATGGGGAGACAAAAAGTAACCTATCCCATTTAGAATGGGAATCAGAATAGCCATATCCTTTTATATATTTGGTTTAGAACATAATAAGAATTGAAATGGAATTTAAATACTAAGAAAGGATAGTAGGGATTGGATTTTGGAGAATTGGAACACTCCCATTTCTTTCGATATCAGAATGAGAATAGAACTTTCTCTAACCAAATGACTAGAATGGGAATTCTTCCCTCATTTTCAGTCCCATTCTATAGTCCAACTCTCCAAAACCAAATACGCCTTAAGTAGATTAGATAAGGTTCATATTTTTCAACCCGATTACAAACAAGTTTGGTGTGAGTTAAAGATAAATGTTTTTGAGTTCTAACTTGACCTGAATTTGACCCAACGGACAACCTCCCCTGTATGAGTTAAAGATAAATGTTTCACCAACTCCTATATTTGACCAATTTACTAGGAGATTCACAAGCACGGCAGATTCATGCATCCAGGTCAGTCTTGTATTATCTTCCCAAGATCCATATACCCGAAACTTCTCATAATATTGGACCATCAGCATGTCCGCCTTTGCGATTGTATTCTCAGCTAAACGGCGGGGCAAAAAAATCTGGGCACTATTGGTTCACCTGTTCGTATTTTCATATCATCTTAATTGTCCAATAACCCTTTCCAGTAATTAACAGCGTTCGCCAAGCAGTGGGGTAATAACTGGTGAATCATTTAAGACGCGATGCAAAAGAAATTGGCGGCAGGAACCGCGTTGATCCCGTTGTTACGAAATTGATGTACACTGTTGGCTCTCAGGAGAAAGATAGATTATGTCTTCCTTGCAAAAGTCCAAATGGAACTGTGTAGGTTCCAACGCAGGATCCCCTCGATGAAAGACCTAGAGAGTGGGAAATTTGCAGTAATTGCAGATGCAAATAGAACTGGATGGCATAAACCCTACACTCAACATTGCAGGTTAGCAATAAGCAACGAAAGGGTCTGAAGATTTGGACAGAATTTAATGGCGTGAGGGATGAATAAAGAAGCATGACCAACAAAAAGTCAAGCAAATCGTTTAGACTAAAATCTTCCGGTACCTTTGAAGGTGTGCTCTTCTCCAGCTCCGGTAATTGGCCAGCAATGTAAGCATCATTAGGGGTGATATATTAGCCTGGGGCTTCTACGAGACAAACAAGAATAAAAGAGCAAAAGGCCATCGCAGCGTACCCACCTAGACAACGAATGGCCGTTCTACGGTTACAACCAGTGGGAAAGGGACGACATTTTTGCCCAACCATGTATGCCAATCATCACCGGACACGCTTCAAAGAATCTCCAATTGCATCTGATAGTTTTTTTTTTTTTTTTTTTGGATATTCTCAGAAAAAGTATTGCGTTTTGTTGACAAAATGTATCACCTGTGAGGGGATTGGGATCATGAAAAACAAAATAAGAACCATTCAGAATCGGACCAAAGGTCCCATCCAAACAGAAGAACCTAAAACTTCATGGCGCTGCCCCACAATATCCATGACCTCTCTCCATTTGTCCTTCCGCAGCCTGCAACTGACAATGTGATGATTGTAGGTATAATGCATTAACGAATGCAGGCATGCTGAATCTGTCTGAGAGAGAGAGAGAGGAATACGGGCATGCTAGAAACATGCAAATATAAAACATACCAAACATTTGGTAGCACATCACTTTGGGTAGAGAATCTCATAATGGCCAGGCCGGTATAGCAGGGTCACAAAAGGTGTTGTGTTGGCGTCACTATTCTGGGCAGCGCCTTCCTGAGGTGAATTGGAACCAGGAACAAAATCATGATGGTTTATGTTCAGAGTACCTGAGTCACACGAGCTCCTATCAAGGTACACCACACGTATCGGCACACCTAATGCATCGGAGAGGGCAGTGATGTGCACATGGTCGCTTTCTTCTCCCATTGGCTCCACTGAAGCCTTGCAGAACTGCAGCTCACACAACAGAGGTTGCCATATTAGTACACCATGAAGGATGAAATTTTACTTGCTCAATTTTAGCTACCAATGGACGTGGTTTTTCTATCAAATATCTTCGAGAATAGCAAGTAGAAAAGAAGATACTAATTAGTTGTAGCTAGAGACCAGATTGAGTGCAAGATTCCCACCTCCAAGCACTATACTAACATTGAATGTGGTGGATTCACGTCCCAATACCATCTGAATGACCCCTGGGCAACAAGCCCTTCCCCACCTTAAAACTTTTCATTTTCCAATGTACATCGGGTTGAAGACCACAACGTGGGCACCTAGGTTATAACTCTTAATCTCCACTTTCTTGACACAACATAGGAACAAGGCAAAATATGTTTATTCACGACCATATGCCTGAACGTGAGGGGAAATAACCGAGACCAGCTAGTATTGAGAATCAGGGTTCTGTCCTCCTGGGAGGGGACTGATCAACCTCAAGAATATCTGGCATACTAGCATTGAGAATTGACCCATGTACCCCTTGATTGGCCCCAAAAGAATGTTCAAGTGATGCATAAATTTTCCTAAGAAGCAATCAGACTGCCATGTACCCGTTCGGAATTAAGTAGCCTCCTCCCATGGTGATGTCACCTAACTTTATGATTATATGAAAGCATAGATTCAAATAACTTGCCATAAACTTTCAGATAAACTTTAGTCAAAGACAATAATAACCAACGAGAAAAGATACTCTAGCAAATATAAGATTAATGGATAGACAGCCTAAAACTAGACCAGAAATCCCGACGAACCTGATCCACCGTTGAATTTGTTAAGCCTGCGATGAATGGTTCAAAAAACTCAGCTCGTTTGCGTATCTCACCAGAAGTGACGAATCTGAAGAACATTACAACTGACCAGCAATTTAAGTTAGAGGGCAAAAGCTATGGTGGTATAAGGAGCAGTTTAATGATATGAATGATGTTTCTCACCATAATCCGAAATCATCTGATCACGGCTCCTTTGCAAGAGTTCTTCATGGCTGAAAATAAAAATAAGCACATATTTCCCTGGATAAGCAAAGCATTTGCTGGAAATATACCAGGGGATGAATCTTGCAGCCATACAATAACTCCCCACCCCCTTCTTTTAGTTTAAGATATGATCAAAACTCTTGATATGTTAACAAATAGTACCACAAACAAATGAGGATAATCAGTGAAGGTCATCTACCTTATTGAAGTTTCATTTCCTTGCACAACACTTTCCAGCTGCTCAATAAATACCTGACTCGTACTTGGAACTATCAGATATAAAGAATTACATACATCTATGCATATGTACATACACACATGATCAAACAAAATAAGACAATTTTGAGCCACACGGTGCATCTAAACATTGAGTGAAGGACAGTGTTCAAAAAATCAAGACAGAATTTACAAGATCTTGCGTTCATGTGAGATTCTAAAAAAACAGCAGATGGTAAAATTGGTTCCAAGGAACCAAGAAAACAGTTGATAATGCCAAAAGATATGAAGTAGCTAGAAGTTTATAGAGTAAAAGATGTTTTAGTACCAGAGCAACTTGGAACAGTATGACTTCGTGATGACAGGTGCATGGATCATTTTAGTTCTCAATCTTGTTCATTTTGATACATGCTCGAAAGAGATTCAGTAATTGATAGTTAATTATCTAATTAAGAGAATTGACTTATAACAAATTTTGCATGCTTTTCCATTTAACTAGAAAATATATTCTCTGAGATCACCAATGCTGCTTTAGCAGCCCACAAAAATGGAGCTCACTCATGACAATATGGAGACATTAAGAAACTTAATCTTGAAGATGCTAAAACTGGTGCAACCATGCAAGTTAGTGTTTTTGGGGACTCCCATCCATCGTTCGTTCATAGTTGCAAGCACCAAGCATAATCTTAAAGCGGACTAACCACAATGTATGATAATTAGATGATGAGGCATAATTGAGTAGAAAATAAGTGATATATGCTAAATAAGAAAACATAAAAACTATAATGTCGTTCGATTATTTTCTTCATGTTTTTAAATTATAGAATGAAGGAAACTACAAGCACATTAAGAGTCATATTACTATAATGAGTTGACAAACATGGGGCATTAACTTCAGTCTGAAGAGTTAATTATCTTCGTATACTTAACCCCTTCAAGTTCCACTTAGTGATATTCCATGTCACTTCACTAAATCTTGGCAAATATTTGGTGGTGAAGATGAATGGCTGGAGTAGACAATAAGTATCCATTTTTCTATAGCGATAGATTAGTGGGAACTGTTCAGTGCACCAATAAGCATAAGAATCTAAATAAAGAGAAGAGGGAAAAAAGAAGTGGGGGGTGGTGGTGGGCACACAATAGGGTTGGGAATTAGATCTATTAGATCCATGTCACATTTGATCAGCCTTGAACGTCCTCCACTCCCCACTCCCCTCATCCTCCTCCTTTTTCCTCTTCATTTTTTCCTTGTTAGCTTTTCCCTTCTTTTGTTGTCTATTAATGTGGCGATGAATTCTGAAAATAAACTGAGCAAATTCCACAATAAACATGGTATGAAGAACACAATTTTTGAAGGAATATTATGCTTACTACAATTTAAAGTTGGAAGTATCCTTTCTAATGTTCTACATATATTTAAGGATGATGATATGTTTGCAGATCTATTTGGAAAGGAACAAACAGGTTATAAGAACTGTGGAAAACCTATAAATCCTGGAAGCGATAAAAGTTGCATCAAAGACTTGTCTCATGAATGGAACCATTGATTATTACAAAAGAGCAGATGCTGAAACTAATTAGAGATCTCATGGAAACCATCCAAGAAATGAGGATGAAAGAGGGGATTTCAGTGGGCTCAAAAGAATGAGGGGTTTCTACAAAATAGACCAAAAATCTCAAGCATCAGATCTTGTCACAGAAAGACAGACCTACAACTGCTGGATGTCATGCCAATAAACAGAGGCTATTAAATCACCAATCATGTTGAGGAGTCCATGAACGAATTATAAAAGGGATAAAAGAAGCGGTTGATGCCTTAATTAGGCCTCCAAACTCATAAGAGGAAAAGAGAGAACTCAGCTAGGTGCTGGTTACTCCAACTAGTAGTGTAAATGAGCTAAGCTTAGGCCAGCTTGAACATCAATGTGTCTTGCTTGAGCTTCACTCAAGCTGGGATCATTGGCACTCAAGCTGGCTCAATTAGGCAAGAATGAAGTTGAAGACGATGAGAGAAGGCATAGATCTGGTGAAAGTGCTTGCAAAATGCATCTACAGCAACAGAGTGACCGAAAAAGTGGGATGGTCAACAGAAACGAGAACGAGAGGATGATAAGCCAAGCAAAGGGGCTAGGACAAGCGAGTATAGCAATGAAATTAGGAAGCATGTTTTTGTTCCCTAATTTTCCTTTTTTCCCCTTTTCTAGTTTTTTTTTTTTTTTGTTTTGGGTTGGGGGGAAGGGGGGGCCGGGGGTGAAGAGGAGAGGGAATAGGCCCGTTGTGGCTTCAGATGCCAATGAGTTTGGGCCCACACTATGAGGTTGGGGCATGCAGATACTCACCTTATCTAATAACTAAGTAATATACCCCAACCATTAGACATGACTACTTTTATAACCAATCATATCTAGTCATTTCTTATACTATTTACAAAGATGTTAATGCCATTTTATAAGTAAATAACAACTATATATAACTTTATAAATATATCATGTAACATATATTATGTAATGTGAAGATAATTGTATATTCTTATCAAGTTTAATCAAGCTAAAATATAAGCAAGTTAGGCATAGCTTGTGCTCAGATTACCTATATTTCAAGCTCAATATCTTAACTTAAGCTTGGCTTATTTCCTTGACAAGTGTACCCAATGGTGATAATTTTTGAGTTAACAAAGAGCTACTTATAAAGAGCTCACTTGTTTGACAGCCCTAACTCCAAGGATTTTTTTTCCTCCTATCAATTAGGTGCAATGAGAGGCTTGTTATTACATACAATTCTTTCTTTATTTCTGACAGAGTTGAGTCACTTAATTAGGTTAGGCATGTTTGGTGTTGCTTAAAAAAGTCATTTTTCATGAGTCCAAAATTTTGAAAAAACCAAAAATAAAGCAAAAAATACTTCTAAAATAAAAGTATTTGGTAATATCACTAAGAACTTCTACAATAACTGAAAGGTGCCATTTGTGAGAAGCTACGAAAACTAGTAGCGTTCTCAAAACCGTTCCAAATCAGGAGGTTCGGGGCATGCCGAACTAGACCGGCGGAGATCCAAGATGGTTCCGACGGAGAAAACGGCACAAATCGGTGCCAGAAAAGAAAAAGAGGGAAATAGAGGCAGAGAGGGAGGAGAGGGAGAGAGAGGAGGATGCCGTCGAAAGCCGGTGGTGGCCCTCTGTGGCCGCTGGAAGGTGATGGAAGCCGTCGCGGCTCAATTCGTCCGATGGGGCTGTCTCAATGAGTGAGAAAGAGAGAGAGGGGAGACCACTGGAGATGGGAGGACAGGATGGCGGAGAAGCTGTCGGAGGACTCTAGATGGCTGCCGTGACCACCGGGCGGCGGAGGCAGCGCGGGCGGCGTCGCAGTCGCAGAATATGGGCTGTCGCCCCTGTTCGTGTGTGGTCCTTTTTTAAAAATGAAAATTAACAATGAAGCCAACAAACCATTTTGCTGACTTCACTGTTTAAAATTTTTTTAAAAAAAAATAAAATCAGTGAAGCCGACAATCGGATTGCCGGCTTCATTTTTTGAATTTTTTTTAAAAAACCTATTAAACAGTGAAGCCGGTAAATTTTTGTTTTTTAAAAAAATCTGTGAAACAAGGACGTCGCCCCTGTTTCATGCCCGTGGCGTCGCACGCGTGGACTGCGCCATCCGACGGCCAGCCAGAGGCTGTCCGATGGACCCTCCGACTCCTTCCCTTCCCTCCTTTTCTTTCTTCCTCCCTCTCTCTCTATTTCTGTCTCTCTCTTCTCCTCTTCCCGACTCTCTTCCTTTTCTTATTTCGGTTCACGTCGATCCGATCCGATATGGAACCGTCTCAGACCATGCCATCGGCCGATCGGAACGGCCATCGATACCAGTACCAAAAACCTTGAAAACTAGCTTCTGGCTTCTACATTTGTGATCTTGCTTCTTGTCTTTTAAGTATGGTAAGCCCTTCCATAAAAAGCAGTCCTATAATATATGATTACCAAACAACACATACATAAAGAATACTTTTTATCATTTAACTTCAATTAAAGTGATTTTTGAGAATTACCAGAACCATTCAGCCCTTTCCCAACAATTTGGGGTTGGCTGATTTTTAAGAATTGCCTTTTGAGAAATAGCAATGCCACATACACGATTAAGACTTCTTGAATAGAAAGAGTGGCACATTAAGTTAGCATTTGGCTTCAATATTTTTGTTGGTGAGTTGCCAGAAGCCAACACTGGAGTGACTCCACAGTCAGATCAAACTAAAAAAGTTTAATGACATCTGGGTTCCTATAGACATCAATACTGAACTGCATCAAATTGTATCCCCTATCCTGTGTTTGGTACGAAGGATGGATTGAGGAGGAAGGATGGAAAGATCTATCCTCCTGTGTTCGATGAAACATCGAAGGATGGATGGGAATAATTCCTCTATTTGATGTAGGAGGAACAGATGAAAAGATGGATGATATTTGTATGACATTTTTATTAAACTATTATTTAATAAAAAAATATTATTATTATCAACTGATAATGCTTATTCATAGTAAAAAAGAGATAATATATAAACTTATAATCTTCATAATTTATAATAATATAAAAATTATATAAATATTAATTTAATTTAATAAATCATTTATAAGCTAATTATATCTGAAATAATTTATTTATATATTAACTATAAATAACTAAAATTAATTTATAATTTAATTTAAATATTTAATTAAACTTATATAAATAGTTAAATAAAAATGGTGAATATGAATAGAAAAATAGAAGGCAATTCTAATTATTTACTTATAATTATAAAAATTATATACTAAAATTAAAATAATTAGTCATAAAATTTAATAGTATAGGGTTAATAGTATAGGTAAAATAAAAATATATAAAATAAAATGAATGAAAAAAATGAAAAAGTATTGAGGTTTAATCAAAAAATTAATGAGGGATAATTTAGTTAACATAAAAATCCACCCCTCATATACTCCATTCATTCTTCTTTGCATTTTTCGAAGTTGAAAATATACAAATTGGTGAGCCAGGATGGATGGACAATTCTTCCTTTTCATTCATCGTTTTTAAGATTTTTTAACTAAACAATGGATTGAGACCATCCATCCACCCTCTCATGACCCAACCAAATGAAGTGTTATTGTCTTTATTATCATAAAGGAGGAGATTTTGATCTTGACTTCGCAAGCCTCCTCGGACCACCTTCTCTACTAAAACGTAGCACTCCACCTCTGCTACTAAATAATGGAAGGATGGAAGAAATATGTAAATGTTGATGTTGAATTGATTTTAAATTATTAAGCATGATAGGAAATTTGTTGTCAAAGTTAATCTACTCGCACTTACATCGGGATATAGTTTGATGTCAAAGTTAAAAGCTGGGGCAATTTAAAAGATAACTGCACTATTCTCCTCTAGCAATTTAATTGAGATCCTTTGTCTAAACAACTATATTCATTTATCAAAACACACTTATCCCTTTCTAGAGAGAGTAATAATGAAAAAAAAAGGCATGATTTTGTGCTATCAGACATTTAAGTTCTTATTTGCAAAGAAAATGGCAGAAAAGAGACATGGAGAAAGTGCTTGCCCTTGTTTCCATGGTCTTTAATTCCATTCCTTGCCTTTGATACTTATGGTGTGACAATTTATGAATATTATCAATGACATTACTTGTAAAATCAAGAAACTTCCTTGCGGCGAATGCTAGAAACAAGAAGCTCCAAACACTTAAGGAGAAACGTGGCTAGATAATTTTAAGTAGATAGATGCTCCTTCCGCCTACATTGACAACTGGCCAAGTAATAAATGTATAGGATGATCCTCTAATGATATTTAACCTACTTAGACTCCTAAATGCAATGTGCTTATGCAACCGTGTAAATATCTATTACTGAAGGAGGCTCACACATGTAAAAAGATGGATTCATGGAACCAAACAACAGAAACTTGTTTATTAAGTATATTAAAAGTGAAAGCAAAATATTGCATAAAATTGGCTAGAACAGTAGTCTATAGACATATCATTATGGTGAACCGCCATACAGTTGATTGACTATTACCATGTAAAATTAACACACATGGGCACTTTTTGAGGATCAACTAATACCTTTTGTTAATTGTCAATGAACACCGTCTGTTCATTGGACAAGTCAGCTCAGGATTCTAGGAGTTAGGTTTGTGTGTCATGCAAAATAAGCTACAGGTGTATTAAATATGGTCATATCCTAGGAGTTGACTTGTGGAAAAGTATGGTTCAAGTAGTCATGTCCTGGTGTGGGTCAGCTACAGATCAGCTTGTAAACTTAACTGACTTTACTTAACTCAGCCTGAACCTGATTTAGCCCAGCCCACTTCCACTCCTCGAAGTCATTCATGCATTAATCATGTAGGCCGCATATGGTTCAAGAATAAGAAAATTGAACAAGTTATGCCTACTAGAATAGTTACACCACCAATTATTCCTATTATTATTTTGTACAACATCTGGAATAACTTTTGGCAAAGGGTATTTTTATCCATAAAGAAAAGGAAGCAGGGATAAATAATGCCTTTTTGCCAGGAATAGCTTATGATGCTCTCCCTTGGAATAGTTATGCCAGTCATCAGCAAGTTTGACTGTCATAACTACTTACTTTTGCCTGTTTCTTAGAAGCTGTTTGGCAGGACCAGGCTACCCTGAGCCTAATGTCTGCTTTATGCCTATCCTAAAGAATAGGTGGGTGCTAGTAGCAGTAATAGGTTGGAAGGGGTCACATTAAATTAATTCTCCAATAGATAGATAATACGTGGAATCTTCACTTTTAACTAACTCAACCAGCTAGTAAATTGGCGTATAGATGTCAAAATTGGTAGTAAGTCAAACTTTACGAGCAAATCCAACCCACATTACGCCCAACAAATCTATTCCACAATATCCTTCTGCATAACTAGTTGTTCTCCAAAACTAAAAGCTGCTTGTATGAAACCATCTTCGCTCCAATAACTGGTTTCATTAGACAAGTGTTGTATGTAACATCATGTTCCAATATATCATTAGGTCCTTATGAATTAAAAAAGAGCAAATAAAGGAAATAACAATGGAATAATTCAAGCTAACAAGATGAAAACTTGTACAAGAAAGAACAGGGAGGTAGAGATGAAAACAAGAAATAGATGAATATGGTAGAAAGGGAACATATTGTTGTTCTAGGTAGGGTTTATTGAGGGAAGAAAGAAAAACAGACATATTTCCAAAATCTTGAATGGTTATGTGATACTTTAGTGTGTTCTCCCACATGACAAAATTCTACTATGTAGACACAAGAAATTAAAAAGTTTAAATGGTTTGCTTGAACGGTGAGTGGTTTCTTTTAAACAAATGTTTAAGTGCAATTACATAAAATGGGTCATGCAACTGTCCCAAAATCAAACCACATACAAGTGTAGTTAGGTAACCCAACTTTAGCTTGACTTATATTAAAATCTGCAACACCTACATCCAGCCCAAGTTCATTCTAGTCAGGTCAAAAACAGCTACCCTTACTAGCTGAAAAGGAAGTCATGGCATAATGTGTTTTCAAGTATGGTCAAAGCTCCCACAATTGATGGTTCAACTCAAATACAGCTAGTTTCTTCGAAATCCCCTGAAAGGACAAATGACCAATGCTTTATTCTATGTCATTGCAAGATAGACCTAAAGGATTCAAAGAGTTGTATATCTTAAATATTAACTAATGAGGGTTCATTTTGAGATGACAAGTTAACTAATGTCTGGTCGTGTCTCTTAGTTCAAAATATTCTTTCGTAGGAGTTAAAATGTACAAAGATAACATAATGCAAAAGTATACTTGTTATACCTAAATTATTGAAGGGGAACTTAGGTATAACTGAACATTAAGAATCTTGGTACATGTGACAAGTGTATATTAAGATGGTATATACATTCTCATGTACCCCAAAGATTAGTATACTAGGCTAAAACAGGGCCAGGCTTAAGTTTGCCCCCCCAAGTTGGGCTCAGCTGATGGGTCTACAAAAGCTTAAGATCTGCTTGGACCAAATAATATATCCAAAGGCTAGGGCCAGGCCAAACATGGCTGAAATGGAGATCTGAGAGAATTGCTTTTGTTACAAGCATCAGTATTTGCTGGGAATAGGAATCACTTTTGCAGGTAATAGGAATCATGGAGTGCAAGGAAGCAGGTCTGAAGGAAGAGAAAAAGGACAAAGTGGGGTTGGACGAGAGAGACCAAGCACTTGATCCGTTAATCAGATGGGCTATGCCTAGAGTCTAAATTGGTTCTATTCCTAGATTTTTAAGAAGATGAATAGAAATACTTTTAATGTAAAGTTGGAAAGTTATGAGGTGGAGATAATATTACATATGCACATAAACACCAATTTTTTGCCAACAAATTCTAGAAGCCAATTTCTTTTATACATGACTAAATTATTTCAGGAAAAAAAAAGTGGAAGGCAACAAAAGAGAAACAAGGACTAACCAAATGGTCATACTCATATATACACAAAATTAACAAAAATAAACCTTGTTATAACAGTCAAATGGCTAATATTTGCATAGAATTTAACAAAAAAATATTTGATCCACAGCATCCACAATTTGGTGAGACAAAATATATCACTTATTGTTCTCATTTATGATGCACCAGGTCACCTAAGTAGTTCTATGCTAGAAGTGTCGAGTACTCGGCAGGTCTTTGGAAGGTTAAATCACGTACCAAAGTGGTAGTCATAGTGACTTTTCCAATGGTTAACTTATACACCACTTGATATCTTTCAGAATTGCAATGCTAACATTACAAAGCAATCAAGAAGGAATTCCATATAAAGGCTACCTCCCATGTCAATCAAAAAAGTGTTTGGTTGAGTGCGACATTTTCTGGTTTTAGAAAGTTTATTTTTAAGGAAAAAGAGGATATCATTTATTTTCATCCCTGCACCTGTTGCCTGCAACAAAACAATCATTCGCTAAGGGCTTGTTTGGATGAGTGGGCTGAAAATCCTATGAGATTCTTGGATTGGGCTGCACAACCAGCAAAGTCATAGCATTACAAGCTGGGCTAGGCGTATATTCATAAATACCTAGGAGTAGCTTTGGAGTGGAGAGGCTCAAATCTCATCGAGAGGAAAAAAAGACTTGCTAGGCCCACATTCATAAAGACCTTAATAGGTCATTTTTTTCAACCCTGTGGGATTCGAATCATCCCACAACAAAGCTACTCCTATGTATTTATGAATATAGGCCTAGTCTAAGTTGTAATCCTATATGACTTTGTTGGTTGTACTGGTCCACCCATGAATTGCATAGGATTTTTAGCCTAATCATCCAAATAGGCTCTAAGACTTTAGATTTCACTGTTGGTCATGCAATGGAATTTGCACCTTACAAATAAAATAATGGTAATACAAAACAACTCTCATTGATCTAGAAGACATTAACTTGTCCAATCTGGGCCCAAATGAGGTATGGATCAGAGAATAGTACTGTTAGAAAGCAGGTTGATTTGTATGCATAGATCGATACGATTACACTAACCACAGCGGAAGCAGACTTTAAAATTTTAATCTGATCTAAACATGCAGATTCCCAATCTTAATCAACCTTAGGATCGTCTAACTTGTATAAATAAATTAATTGCATAAATCTGAAATCATAAACGACAAAAGAATAAATTATATCTAATCGCTTTTTCCTGTTCTTCCTCGAATCAGATCCTGTGGATGTCTAAGGTTCCTGTTGTAGCCGCGCACGTGCCCCGCCTCTACTGGTATCCACACAGAGATGTCCCGATCAGACCTCCGAAACCCCCGAGGTGCTAGCTCCCTTGCAGACTTCGTTCTTCAGCTTAGATTAGGACCCTTTACTTAATATCACTTGAAGCAACCTTGTTGCAGATTTATGAGGATTGATCCAACAACCAAGAAAAATCAAGAACCCTTTCTTGATTTTTTTTCTCTCTCTAAGGCCTCCCTAATCTCTCAGATCAGATCTAGAGAAGGAGGTACTGGAGCGTGGAAGGAAGGGAACAAAAGGTGGTGGGCGTGGAGGAAGGGGGCGGCAATATTGTTAGTGCACAACACAAGGAATCTAATCCTCACGCCTTTATGCCCCCTTTTATATTTTGTCGCACAAAATCTCCTCCTTTCCCACGCCAAAACTTGATAGGAATTCAATTGGATTAATTAGGCTTATCCCTAATCAAGATAGGAAGTCCTAACTAATCAAGAAACCAAATGGCGCCTTATCCCTATCTCCCTACGCCGCGCACAAGAACCAGAGAAAAATCACCGCCCCATCCTTTCTTCAGCCAAAGTGGGGAGAGAAGCCCAAAAAATTGGGCTTAAAAGGTCAGCATCAATTTGATTCAAATTAAATCCAAATCGAGTTCAAATTGAGCCCAAATCAAATCGAATTCGAAAGGTTGTCAAACTTGACCTAATCAGGATTGAAATCCGAATCTGATTTGGATAATTGAACCCAATTCGCATTAAAATAAATCAAACACAATTAAATTAAATCTGATTTAAATTAATTAGACTTGATACATAATTTAATCAACCCCAATTAAATTACAACATTTGCAATTAAGTTCCTATGCTAACAATTAGCAGTTACTTAATCTGTAACACTTACAAATTTATTCAAATCATCAATCCAATTGATATTTAAAACTAACCACTAATAATGTATGTCTCAATTTCTCAACACCTTGAGAATATACAAAATCATCTTTGTTAATTTCTAGGACAAATCATGGACACATAAACATGATTGAAAATAAAAATATCCTTTATTAATAATAAAAATTTTACAAGTACAAAAATAGGCTCTAGAATTATAAATGTGTCAGCCAACAATTGACTTCTACGGCACACATCTAACAAACTCCCACCTGACCTAAAGTCAATTGACCATATACCTAAGACCCATCTTCTCAAGGTGAGCTTCAATCTTCTGCTGGCTAAGAGGCTTCATCAGCGGGTCCGCCATGTTCTGTGCGGAGTCGACTCTCTACACCTCGACGAACTTCTTCTCGTGATAGTCACGTATGATGTGGAACCACCGCTCTATATACTTGGATTTCTGGTGGATCTGAGCTCCTTAGCGAGTGCTATGGCGCCATTATTATCGCAATGCAGTACAATGACATCCGATAACATCACATCCAGCTCCGTAATAAACTTCTTGAACCAGTATGCTTTCTTAACAGCTTCAGAGGCGGCGATATATTCAGCTTCCATGATCAAATCTGTAATAACCAACTATTTGAAACTCTTCCAACTAATCGATCCGCCATTACATAGAAAAATACACCCCATCGTAGACTTTCTATCATCGATATTAGACATAAATTAAATTGGAATATCCTCCATTTTCAGCTTCGATCCTTCACTAAAGATCAACAACAAATCTTTAATCCTTCTCAAGTACTTAAGGATGTTCTTAACTATAATCCAGAGCTCCTCATCTGGATTCGACTGATATCTGCTCGTGACACTTATAGCAAGTGTTATATCAGATTGAGTACACAGCATAACCTATATAAGGCTCTATATAACCAAAGCGTAAGGGATCTTGCTCATGCGTTGAATCTCCTCAGATGTATCAGGACACATCTTCTTGGAGAGGTAGATGCCATGCCTAAGAGGTAAAAAATCTCTCTTCGAGTTTTTCATACTGAACCTCTTCAGCACTCCTCCATGTACATTTTTTGAGAAAGTCCCATCATTCTCTTAGATCTATCCCTATAGACCTTTACACCAAGAATGTAGGAAGCTTCTTCTAGATCTTTCATGGAGAATTCCTTTGACAACCATACTTTGATTGAAGTCAGTATGGGAATATCATTTTCAATCAAGAGATGTCATCTACGTACAATATGAGGAACGTGACAGCACTTTCACTGATCTTTTTGTACACACACGGCTCCTTGTTTCTGATGAAATTAAACGATTTGATCACATCATTAAAGTGGACGTTCCAACTCCAAGATGCTTGCTTGAATCCATAAATGGACTTTTGCAGCTTGTAGATTTTGTGATCACTATCACTGGATGTGAAACCCATAGACTACTCCATATAGATATCTTCCTCAAGATATCCATTTAGGAAAGTAGTTTTCATATCCATCTACCATATTTCGTAATCGTAATAAGCTGCAACAGCAAGCAAAATTTGGATGGATTTCAGCTTGACCACTGGTAAAAAATTTTCTGATGATCAATGCCTTCGCGTTGACTATATCTTTTCACTACCAGCCTTGTCTTATAAATCTCTACCTGACAATCCGATCCAATTTTCGTTTCATAGATCCATTTACATCCAATAGGTACAATACCTTTAGATGGATTTACTAAGATCCAAATGTTGTTGGAATGTATGGAGTCGATTTCTGAATTCATCGCTTTCATTTTTCGAAGTCTATATCTAACATCGCTTCATCATAGGTCTTGAGATTATTTCTAATGTTCTTATCTCCCACAAAGAACGCTTCTTCTAGATCCTCTATAAGAATATCTAAGTCCCTTTCAGAAGGATAGGAGATCCTACTTGATCTACGAGGTGGAGGTACCACATCAACTGGCTCACTAATGGATTCAGGTTCGTGGACTCGATGCTTTTCAGAGACCTTTTCTTCGAGCACAATCTTTCTCCCACTGTCTCCATCTTGGATAAACTCTTTTTCAAAAAGACGACACGATGGCTCACAATCACATTGCGATCCTCTGAAAGATAAAAATAGTATCCCATGGATTCCTTACGATATCCTATAAAACGAACCCTAAGTGACCTAGCCTCTAATTTGTCCGTCTGCTATCGCCTGATATAGACGAACATCTCCAAATCTTAAGATAACCAAAACTCGACTTCTGACCATACCATAGCTCATATGGTATGATAGGAATGGATTTAGAGAGAATCCTATTTAGAAGGTATATGGCAGAAAGCAATGCATGTCCCCAAAGAAAAATTGGAAGATCTATGAAACTCATCATGGACCGAACCATATCTAATAGGATCCGATTCCTCCTTTCGGATACCCCATTGAGCTGAGATGTCCCTAAAGATGTCCACTGTGAGACTATGCCGTTGTCCTTAAGATAGATCCGAAATTCTCCACTAAGATATTCCCCTCTCCGATCAGATCGAAAAACCTTTATGAATTTTTTAGTTTATTTCTTCACTTCATATCTGAACTCTTTGAACTTTTCAAAGGCTTCAGACTTATGATGCATCAAATACACAAAATCATACCGCGAGTAATCATCAGTAAAGATTATGAAGTAGATATAACCACCTCTGGTCTATACATCAAATGGACCACACACGTCAGTGTGCACCAGGGCTAATATATCAATGGCCTTTTCCCCTTGTCCTACAAATGGTAGCTTAGCCATCTTTCCTTAAAGACATGATTCAGAAACTGGATATGACTCGAAAGTCAATGGCCCAAGAAGGCCATCTTTCTTCAATTTGTTAAATCTATCCTCTCCAATATGATCTAGCCTAAGATGCCATAGATATTTTTGGCTAATCCCATCTCTAAATCTCTTAGATCCTACGGTACTTACAATTTGCTCGTTAACGTTAACACTCGCATCCATATGCAAAAAATGATAAAGACCGTCTATCAAATAAGCAACTGCAATAATTTTATTTCCAAAATAAATTGAATACAAATCTTATTAAAATAAAAATTGTAATAATTCTGTGCTAGCACAGAAACGGAAATCAAATTCCTACTGACTACAGGTACAAAAAAATAATTTTTCAAAAGCAAACTAAATCCTAATAGTAGCTTAAGAGAGTAGATCCCGACGACCACTGCAGCAACTCTTGCCCCATTGCTAACCCTGAGAATGATCTCACCTTCTCTCAGTCCCCTAACTTCCTTTAGATTCAACAGAAAAGTGCACAAATGAGCACTTGAACTAGAATCTAAAATCCAACCAGAAGAAGAGGAAACCGTTAGATTAATTTCAATTATGAGTAATTCAGACATACCTTCAGAAAGAGCGTCCTTCTTATTCTTCACTGTTGCTAGGTATACAGAACAATTTCTTCTCCAATGGCCTTGACATTGCAGTGAAAATATTTTTCTTTATCGTTGGCCCTTCAAAATTTTTTTCCTTCTCACTCTCGATCTTTAATTTTTTCACAGGCTTTTTGTTCTTCTTTCTAGTAGATTTTCTCTTGAAGAAGCCTGCTCCACAGTAAGAACCGTTCTCCTTGAACTTTTCAAGGCGCCCTCAGCTGTCACCAACATATTCAACAACTTGGACAAGGTGCCATCAATCTTATTCATATGATAGTTTATTATGAACTGCCCGTACCAATCAAGAAGGGACTACATGATCAGATCCACCTGCAGTTCCTTGTCCATATTCATTCTGAGCTTCTGAAGTACTTCAATGTCCTTGATCATTGTCAGACAATGATTGTGCACAGGCTGTCCATCACGCATCCTCGCTCTAAAAAATCTTCATAAGATCTCAAAGCGAGTCGTGCGACTCTGCTCACCATACAACTCTTGTAGGTGAATCAAAATCTGTCTGACAGTCCTCATGTCTTCATGTTGGCGTTGAAGATCATTGGACATAGATGCAAAAATATAACACCTAATCCTGTTGTCTTCGTCCATCCACTTGTCAAGTGCAGCTCATTGAACAGGAGATGGGCGAGCCGACAACACAAGCATCTCCTGGTCTAGGACATGGATCAATTTCTCAAGCTAAGAACAATTCTCAAGTTCCGAAGCCAGTCTTTGTAGTTTAATCCGGTCAACCTATTGATGTCAAAGATTCAGACTAGAGGGTTTGAACTAACATAGTTAATTAACTACAGAGAGAAATAATTTTCAATTAGATGTTTGTACTTGTAAATATTTGTTATAGGGACTTTAATAAACAAACAAAGAGCTCTCACTATTTCTACGAATCTCCCGCACTCCTCGATGGAGAAATAAAAACCTATATACGATTAGTTTCTAGTGGATACTGCACTCCCACTGATCCATACGCACCTCACCTAAAAGTTATTGGTGACGTACAGACCAATGAGTGGACAACACCTTGTCCATTGCTTCACTAAGCAAGATGCAGCAGGTTTGGTTTCTAAATTCTGTGGCCTCATCTAACAGTTATTGATACATTTCTTAATTAATCAGACCCACCGTACACCAGTAGATGTAAAGCTGTCATTAGATCCCTCACCTAACAGTTATTGGGCCCAACCCCATCTCTACCCCGGAGCATCCAATGCCATAGAGTGATTGTGCCTTCCCGATGCAATCAAATCACTGTGACCAACCGAGAACGATCAACATCAGGAAGGCACCCGTATCTCTACAATGATAAAAACAACTAGACTTAATATTTGATTGAAGAGATTTAGATTCAGGTCTCTTTCTTAATTAGTCATAACGGTTATGACTAACCTAGTAGCATGGCTAGCTCGAGCCAATAAGTAACCTAATACAAAATATAATCTTCCAAAATAGTCAGATAAATTAAGATGAGTAGGGGTCCCCCCTTGCTTTCTTAGACACCAATGAATTGATCAGATCAGACAACAGAATCAATTAAATAACCACCATCTATGTACTTGCCTTAGACATCAAATTGATTGATTAGAATCGATCAAATTAGTCTATTGACCCAGGCTGGAACCACTGAGCCAAATTAGATCTTAAATTGATTGATAACATGTCGTTGTTAATTGATTCGACCAAATTACTACTAATTGGGTTGATCATGAGCATATTTGATCTAATCCTAATCAACATTTGAATCGGTTTGATCAATTGCTCAAGCTAGACCTAAATGAGCTACCCACATCCTTAACCCCATGTTTTATGCAATTGAAATTTGGATCTTACATTCATAATTTTAGATCTTTTAACTTCAAATCTTAATTCTTAATTAAGTGCATTATGAATATGAATTTAGTTTAGATGTCAAATCAATTTCTAATCTAAACTAATTTGGATTGCATCACATGCAATTTTGTTGTCAACAAACTCGAGTCAACTCATCTTAGAACTCGGGTCGACTCGTCTGTGACAAACAAAAACTGTAAGCCCACACCTACAGGATTGAGTCGACTCATACGCAAATGAGCCAACTCACTAGGTCTCGAGTCAACTCCAACAAAGATAAGTCGACTCGCCAAGGACTCGAGTTGACTCAAACTGAATCCGAGTAGACTCGACAGGCAAGCTAGCCACAATTTTAGGATTTATGCAAATTAGATCCTAGGTTTTAGATCTAGGATTTTGCATAAATTAAATTTCAGATCATGTATAAAAACTACATATCACATATATAATTTTATGATCTAAAATTAATTAAAAACACATCTAATATGCATGCAAACAAAATCTGAATCTAAAACTTGTATCACATACATCTAGGATCTTCCATTCGCGGTTCTTCTTCATGGGAGATTATCACAAACAGCACCCCTATGCGTCATAAGAGAACCCATCAATTGGGCAAGTGAGGAACTTTAACCCCTGCTTACTCTTATGTCTGGACGGCCATGGTGATGCACCCATTCCAAGTACCAGGCTAACAGGAATTTAATCTAACATATCTAATATATAATCTATTAAATTTAAATCAGATTTTCTTTCACATATCAATATATGAACTATAAATCAGATCATATAAATACAATTTCAGATCTAAAATTTATTTAAAACATGCTAGAACAACCCGGCTCTGATACCACTGTTAGAAAGCAGGTTAATTCGCATGCATAGATCGATATGATTACACTAACCATAGTGAAAGCAGACTTAAAATTTTAATCTGATCTAAACATGCAGATTCCCAATCTAAATTAATCCTAGGATCGTCTAACATGCATAAATAAATTAATTACATAGATCTAAAATCATAAACGACAAAGAATAAGTTATACCTGATCGCTTTTTCCTGTTCTTCCTCAGATCGATCCAGCGGATGTCTAAGGTTTTTGTCGTAGCCGTACACGTGCCCGACCTCTGTTGGTATCCACATAGAGATGATCCGATCAGAACTCTAACACCCCCGGAGTACTAGCTTCGGCTTAGATCAGGACTCTTTACTTAATATCACTTAAAGCAGCCTTGTTGCAGATTTATGGGGATTAATCCAACAATCAAGAAGAATCAAGAACCCTTTCTTGATTTTTTCTCTCTCTCTCAAAGGCCTCCCTAATCTCTCAGATCAAATCTAGAGGAAGAGGTAGTGGGGCGTGGAAGGAAGGGAACAAAAGATGATTGGCATCAAGGAGGAAGGGAGCGGCAATGTTGTTAGCGCACAACACAAGGAATCTAATCCTCATGCCTTCACGCCCCCTTTTATATTTTATCGCACAAAATCCCCTCCTTTCCCACGCCAAAACCTAATAGGAATTCAGTTGGATTAGTTAGGCTTATCCCGAATCAAGATAGGAAGTCCTAACTAATCAAGAAACCAAGTGACGCCTTATCCCTATCTCCCTACGCGCGCATGCGAGAACCAATGAGAAAATCACCGCCCCATCCTTCCTTTCTTTGGCCAAAGAGGGGAGAGAAGGTCAGAAAATGTGGACTCAAAAGGTCAGGATCAATTTGGTTCAAAATGGATCCAAATCGAGTTCAAATTGAACCCAAATCGAATCAAATTCGAAAGACTGTCAAACCTAATCTAATCAGGATTGAAATCCAAAACTGATTTAGATAATTAAACCCAATTAGCATTAAAATAAATCAAGTCCAATTAAATTAAATCTGATTTAAATTAATTAGGACTTGATCCATAATTTAATCAGTTCTAATTAAATTACAACATTTGCATTTAAATCCCTGTGCTAACAATTAGCAGTTACTAAATCTGTAATACTTATAAATTTATTCAAATCATCAATCCAATTGATAATTTGACTTTGATCCAAACGGTGATCGGGTCAAACTCCTTTGCATGTGATCCCTCAGATTCTACTCTGTCTGATAGTGAGACATACCGTGATCTCCATCATAATATCATCGAAACTCTTTTCGATGGACCAGAACAATTCTAGCTCAACCCAACAAAGATTGTTGATCCGAAAACAATCCTAATGAGTTCTCACAATCCACCACTAATGCCTAGGAGCATGTAGTAGCAACCTAGAAGAATAAAAAAATTTGAACCCTTGGATGCAGTTGCCGTGTGATTTAATCCTTCTATCGTAAGTCCCGACTCGACGGATGTCAAGGAGAACTCGTAAAACCCCCCGTCAGTCATATACCCAATTGGCTCAGCTTGACTTCACTTGTGAATCCCATCGAAACTCTTTCAATATTCACATTTGCTTTGATCGAAGACTTCCTAAACTCAGTCTTGCTGATCGCATAGGATTTCTCCTTTTCTACCAAGATCGATAATTCTATCTAAATGCATCTTACTCTAACAGCGAATCTGAACCTATTATAGTCAACATACACAGCAAAGACCCGAATGACTAGGGACCAAAAGAATATGCAGTCAAATTAAGTAGCCTCGCTACGAATAGCCAACACACCATAGATCAAAGGACCACTCACACCACTGCAACATCGAGAAGACCGCTGACGAGCGAGTAGACATCTAAATAGTTTTTCGTATTGATCACGCTCAGTGTAAATTATTCTCTAACAACTACCTGCACTCTCATCCCAGTATCCCTACATCGCAGACTCTAGACTCATCTACCCAAAAGGAAGGTGATCTATGCACCGATCTTAAATGGATTGATCACTGTCCTCCGTGATAATCCTACGATCAGGAGTATTTAGAAACTAACCATTAATAACATATGCTTCAAATTCTTAACACATTGAAAATATACAAAACCATCTTTGTTAATTTTTAGGACAAATCATGAACACATAAAATGATTGAAAATAATAATGCCTTTTATTAATAATAAAAATTTTATAAATACAAAAATAGATCTTAGAATTACAAATGTGTCAGCCAATAATTGACTTCTAAGACACACATCTAACAAGTACAACGAGTTTATGACATAGAGAGGCCTTCTTTGATGAACATAATTTTGTTTTCCAGCTTATGATCTATGATATATGAGAATTTGATGAGTATTGATATTATCTTTATCAGATAGCAAAACATTTCTTTCAGAATTGAGAACCACAATCAACTAAAAAATTAAAGATGACCTAGAAAAAATTAGATGCAAAGACAGAAAAATTTGAAAGATAAACTTACTGAAAAGAAGTCCTCAAAGGTAAAGTCAACATATCCAAGACCCTGAAGTGTCTTCTTGCATTGTTCAATATTCTCAACAATACGATCAACCTCAGCTTTGTCTTGTGACTCCAAAATATGCTCCTAATTTCATAACTCACAAAAATCTCTTACTGACTTGTAACCAGAGCAACTTTAACATATAAATGTTGAAATATGCAGAGAAAAATTTAAATCATATATTATTATATTACCAGGTAAGAGAACATAAAGCTTCGATAGAAACAGTTTCCATCACCCCTTGTTCGCCTCAATGCACCATATTGTTCACCAAGCAACTACATGTTAAATAAGATACTTATAACATAAATAAAATCCAATCCAGAAGATAATGTTTAAATACTATAAACAAGGATGAGAAATAATGCAGCAGCACTCATTTGTATCACTCGAGTGAACCTTGATTTTCTCTTGAAGGATGGGGTTGCCTGACTGAAATTCAGCTGCTAATGAAGAGAGTGGCTCCTGCATTATCAAAACATTGAAAAAATGGTTATCATATATGATTTTCGTTATGTAAGAAAAAAAACATCGGTATATACATAGAAATGGAAAGTTACATATAATCGGAAAACCAAAGTTATAGTCTCTGTACAGCAAACTCTGCTTTAAACATCAGCAACTGATATGGCCATCAAACATTCTTCTGATGTATTAAACACAGAACTTACCTAAGAAAGATGAGTAACATTATAAAATTATGCCATGCAGTAGTAATTTGTATTCAAAATTTAGAGCCATACAGCAATTACAACTGTAATCGGAAACAAAAAGCTTCATCTCATCTAAATAAAGGCAGCTTTATCCTGCCATGAACATAGTCATAAAGTAACGTGAGAGGTGATATGGTAGGTGCCATATTGTAAAGGAGTAGAAAGAGGGTATTGTTATCATTGGGGATATACATGAAAGAACAATCAACTGAGAAGTCATTAAACCAGTCATGATGGGACTAGTGCAGTTTTCCTCTTGATCAGCCTGCAGAAAGGGTCATTGGTAAGACTTATCCTGATAAGATTGACAAAACAACTAAAACTAATGAAACTACTTGCACGACTAAAAGTGCGTTAGTTAATTAGAAAAATCCTAAAAGCAACTTCATGCTATCTGAAAGATTGAATTAAACTTTCAAATGGCCATTTTAAATTGTTTCACATCAACTACAGAGATAAAAAGGATATGCCAAGCATGCATGTACATGCCACCTGAATCAAAGATTTTAGCAAAGATGAAAAAAATTTCCTGAGAGAGTTGGCCATAACATACCAAAATTATATTTTGAAATCCTACCTCCAAAATAGTGGATACTTTCTACAAGTTACAATTCATCTTTTTCCCTTAGTATTTACAAGCAATCAAAGAATGTCAATCTTAACCAAGAATCAAGAACAAAAGTTATTACATAACAAGGTCAACACAAACTTGTGATACACTTGTGTTTGTCTTTGGCCAATTTTGTAAGTAAGATTGCTTTTTCATTCATTTTATTCTTTTTCTATTCATTCTTTCTGTATTTCCATGTTTCAGTCAGAACAACACAGAACTACAAAACACTTGTTGCAGTTTAGCATCTTATAGCCTTGTAATTTTTTTTATCTATCATGCTACTCATAATATCAAACACAAATGCAATGATATCAAAGGTATAAATAATTGTTAGAGGCAAAAAAATTAATCAATTTGAAGATACACGGCAACCATGAAATCCAAAAAATCTTTAAAAAACAGTTGCCAATTTAGTACTTGATACCCCACCTAGAAACTAGAAGTTTTTACCTGAAAATCTTAGTCCAGGTGAAGTAGTTGCATGCAATGGAAGAATCACTCACAATCAATCAAACAACAAGCAATTTGACAAAATGACAAAGAAATATGATCAAATAAAAAGATCACAGAATAAATATGGAATTTTATTTAATATGTGAATAAGAGTTTCTTTAGACATGCCAAACTATATGAATTTAAGGGCACAGTGTCTTTTTCTGAAATAAATGAAACAGCATGGTTCTGACAATACCGCATGAAATAGAATCTCAAGAAACAAAGAGAATTTTATTCAACAAGTGCAGTGGGAGGACAAAATCTAATAGAATTGATGACCCAAAACTCTCTTGATCTCTATCTCTCTCAAACCTCCGCTGAATTAAAATATCTAGATATACTACATCATGTGATATTATGGGATTCAATAGTGAGAGGTTTGCTATTTCTTAGCTTAATTTCGTGA
>NW_027332424.1:41027-99431 GCF_000442705.2 Elaeis guineensis
TAGTAAATAAGTAATCCATTGTATATTCCACCTGTCTTTGTCTATAAATATGACCACTCTAGTAGTTCGAGGGGATATTTTTGAGCAAAAAGGAATAGATGTCCAAACTATTTTCTTATTCGTTCTTCTCCTCTCTCACTCACTGCTCTCTCTTAAATTTCTCTTATTTCCTTATAATTTCTATTTGATATAAATATCGAAGGATCCTTTGTTATAGATTTTCTAGCAAGTAGACTTTTTCTCATTGCAGGTAAAATAGATGTTATCTAATCAAGCTTTTGCTAATCTATATTGAAGTTCATTGCTAAATTGTGGAGATCTCGAGCCTCTCCAGCCATTATTTTAATCAATTTAGATTTTAACGATAATAAATTGGCATTAGAGAAAAGGCCAAACCTTCAATTTGAGATGTAAGAAAGAGAATAATTGTTCAATTATGAAATCACAAAAGATCTTACATGATGCTAATACATCTTCACCCGATTTTTCTAGCTTGTAGAGTCAGTCTTGTAGTGTTAGAGTCCTATACTTATTTTTTATAATCCTTTGGCTATTGAGGTGATATTGTTTTATAACTACAGCAATGAATGAAAATAACTTTGGCTTATATTTTGTTGTCTCATTTCTACTTAAGTTTATCCATTAGAACATTTGTCGATACACTAAGTAGCATAGGTTAGCTCCGTACATAGTGGCCCCGATTTGCCTTTAAGTTAGTGCCTTTTTTCTTGTTACAAGAGGGTCAAAAACCCAACAACAACAATTAGAAATGGAGAATGAACTCCCAATTTGTTAGACAAAACAAGAGTCCTTATTTCAGAAGGAAGCAAGGAAGCATAATGAAAATTAGTTAAACCTTGTAGCCAAGCTAATCTATCAGCAGGTTGGTTGGTTTCATAAAAAATATGAGATATGAAGGAGAAGCTCAGAGAGTGCAAACAAAGCTTAATGTCAGTAAGGAGAGAGTGGCAAAGAGACCATTAGATTCAAATGATCTATTTTGATGAAGATCTGAGATTTATTTGACTACTACAATCGAACCTCCCTTCAACCAAATAGATTTGAACCCAAATTGAAAAGTAGGGATAGTAAGACCTTTCTATGCCACATGGAGCTCAGCAAGTGGCACTGAAGGAGCTTAGGTCTTTCTGGAGGCCATAAACAAAATATTACCATGGTAGTCTCTCATAATATAGCCAATATCTACTTCAATATTTATCCAAGAAGTATTAATATTCACCTTCATTACGTCGCAAGAAGGAAATACTCAAGAAACCAACTGATGATGAGGGTTAGAAGAGCTTACGAAGCTACTAATATCCTAGTGCTATTGATTGTTAGTATTGAGGCTATTATCCAACATGCAGAAGTATTTATGTGCAAGACGATGGGCTCATTGATATGTCAAACTTGGATTTAGTTGCTTATTTTGAAAGAGAAATTTATTTCTAGAGATCCAATAGCCCAAGCTGTAAAAAAGATAATAGTTTTATCATAATCAGTTATAAAATTTTCTAACCAGCACTCAATTAAATCTTGGATAGAATTAACTTGAAGAATACTTGGATGGTGCTTGACAACTTCACTCCAGACCTGAAGTGCATAGGAGCATTCAATAAATGCATGCTGAACATCCTTAACATGTTCATGGCAGAGATCACAGAATGCATTATTGTGATGTAAGAGACCTATAAATAGAAGCAAGTCTTTGCAAACCAAGCATCTCCAACCCACCTTCTAATAGAAATTTTAACCCTTAGAGCCACTTTTAACTTCCATACCCAGCTGAAATTAATTTCATTCTCAGGTTTAGTTGCTTTGGACACCATGCTGTAAACATCTTTAGTCTTCAATGTAGTTACACTAGTTGAATTCAAAACTAGCCTATTATGGTAGTCATTAATAGGCAAAGGAATTGACATGATTTGATCTACTATTTAATTTAAAAAAGTTTCTCAAGAAATGGTTTATTCTAGATTCAATTAGCATTAATCAATTCAGCAACCTTCATATTCCCATGACATAAATTACTATTAATAAAAATTAATTTCTTATTCCAAGATATATTATCAATATAGAGATCAATGAGTAAATTAACTGATCTACCATTACCAATTTGCCATAAGAATAAATGTTTTACCAAAGCAGCATCGGCGCAAATAGATTGCCACAAAGGAAAAGCTCCTCTCCATATTTGATAAGATCTCAACCATCAAAATTGTATTTAGATTGTACTAACTTTGTCCAAATAGAGTTTTATAAAGGATTAGATTAGTAGTAATCTTTACAGCAATAGCTTCTCGATGCAAGTGGATAGATTGAATCCCAAGGCCTCCTATATTCATGTGCACAGATTTTCCTTCATAAGATGAGATGAATATTCTTCCTACCAACTTTGTGGTCCCAAAGAAACACCTTCAAGATCTTCTTCAGGTCATTCAGAACAACATTAGAGATCGATACATTAGACAGCAAGTAAATACAAGTTGAGCTCAGAATAGATTGAATTAACATAATTCTACTTGCTTGGGATATGTGTTTCCACTGCCAATCATTCAATCTTCCAAGAATTCTATCAAAAAGAAGTTCAAAATCCTATCTTTCAAGTTTGGCACCTGATAATAGAACGCCAAGATAGTTCCAAGTCCCATCTTTAATAGTTATGTCCAAAATCTACAGAATTTGATGTTTCATTATTGGGTCCATCTACTTGCTAAATTGAATGTGAGATATCTATATATTAACTTTTTGATTAGATTGATTACAATAATCCATAACTACATTCTTAAGGAGCATTACATTCTGCCTAGTTGCTTTTGCCATAAGAATCAAGTCATCAGCAAATATTGGATGAGAGATGGACATACCATGAGGCCTAGGTTGATAATCCTTAAGAGCATCAGAGGTTGCAAGATTATATAGAGTTCTTGACAGCATGTCTAAACAAAGGATGAAGAGAAACGGAGACAAAGGACATCCTTGTCTCAGTTCCATCAAAAAAGAGAACTACTGTGCACTACCATTGATCAAAACTGAGAATGTAGGATATCAGATGTAGTATAGAACTATTTAATAAAATTTTGATGAAAGTCATAGTGATAGAGAATCACTTCCAAGTAATTCCAAGACATTCGATCAAAAGCTTTTTCATATGAGCTTTGATAACCATTAGTGCTTTTTATTTTGAGGCAATAGACATATAGTGGAATATCTCTTGAGTGACCATTATGTTATCAGAGACATTTCTATAAGGAACAAAAGCACCTTTCTCAACAGTAATGAGAGTTATCATAAGACCTTTCAATCGATTCACTAGAATTTTAGTGGCTAGCTTATATAAAGTGCCACATAGACTTATGGGATGAAAGTCTTTGACCTCTTTTGGCTCTAATTTTTTTGAGAGTAAAACAATATACTTCCAATCTCGAGGTATTGAAAAAGTATTGAAAACTTCTTTCATAGTATCAATAATTTCCTTCTTGATGATAGGCCAAAAAGCTTTATAGAACAATAGTTGAAATCCATCCAGATCGAGAGCTCTATCAGATGGCAATTGGCTTAGAGCCTCCTCAATCTCCTACATGATAACTGATTGAGTCAAACAAATATTCTACTAATCAGTAACAGTTTGTTAAATAGATCGCAAATTGATAGAAGGGGTGGGATTATGACCATTCTAGTTATTTTGAAAGTAACTTAAAATAGTAGTTTTGATTTCTATCTCATTAGAAGTTAGAACCCCATTATCCTTAGCAATGCAAGAAATTCTGTTATGCCTCCTCCTAAAAATAGTGGTATTATGAAAGAAAGAGGTACACATCACCTTTTTAAAGCCATTTAACCCTCGATTTTTGCTGCTAAAAAATTTTCTACAATCTCAAAATCTTATCATATTCTTTAACTTTTCTAGTGAGAGAAAGTTATAGAGTCTGATCAATACCACCACATTCAACATCTTAACCTTGCAATAGCTAGATTTGATCTTCAAGTCTCTTGGATTTATGAAATAAATTGCTAATAGATTCACTATTCCATTTTTTCCAAAGCTCTCCTAGTGTCTTATTAAGCAACTGGACAACCTTGACCCCTTGGGATTCATTTCCATTATGCCTCCATGATCTCTTGACAACTTCTCTAATGCCATCACAAGAAAGCTAGAATCTTCGAATCTAAAAGAAAATTTCTTGAATTTCTAAATGAATCAACTTGCAACAATAGAGGACAACGATCTAATCCAATTCTAGCCAAATGAAGCAACTTTGATTCTGAAAATATAGCAATCTAATGAGATGTTGTCATAGCACAATCGAGACGTTTCCATACACATGCTAGCCCAAGCTTGTTACCACACTAAGTAAACTATGAACCACTGAATCCTAAGTTGACAAAATTAGTATTCCGAATGAAATTCCTTTAGGTTAGTGCTTTTAAAGGATAGAAAATTGAACCATTCATAGTAGATTGTGGGGCCTTTGCCCCCTGTTCTTGGGTATGCTTGAGTGAAGTCAAAAATTTGAACTTTGAACAACTTTAAGAAACTACTCATAAGTTGGATGAAAGTTTATGGGGGCTTGTAATCCATTTTAGGTTGTCCTTGGCTGACACTGGAGATTTGAACTCCTTTGGAGGTGCATCCATTGATTTGGCAAGTTTGTTAGTAGGTCACGGGGGCATTGCCCCTCACCCTAAGTCACTAAGAGTTGAGGATCGTATTACAATTAACAAAAGTTCATCACATTCACTTGACGGAGGGATTTAATAACTTCATAATTATTTGGAAGTCGTTGTCTCCACTCAGGCTATCATAATTTTGAGAGATCAGTTGGCTCGCTAAGCCTTCAATATGAGGGTCGATTCAAGAAGGAGGTGTTGTCTTCTTCAGGCCATAGAATGGCTTGCCTGACCTATGCACTCGAGCCAGCCCAATCTTGCAAGATCAATTAGCTCACTAGATCTTCAGTGTGAGGGCCAATTCAGGATGTAGATGTTTCTCCTCTAGGCCTTAGAATAGCTTACTCAACTATAAATGCAGGCCATCCCAACCTCAAGAGATTGGTTAGCTTGCTAGGTCTTGGGCATGAAGGCTAGTTTATGATAGAGATATTGCTTTCTCAGGGCCATGATATGGCTCGCTCGACCTATGCACTTAGGCTATCCAACCTTGAGAGATCAATTGGCTTGCTATGCCTTTGATGTGAGGATAGTTTAGGATAGAGATATTGCCTCCTTGATGTTATGAAATGGCTCATTCAATTTGTGCATCTGGACTATGCTGACCTTGAACGATTGGTTAGCTCACCAGATCTTTGGCATTAGGATTGGCTCAAGATGGAGGTGTCGCCTCCTTGAGGCCATGAAACGACTTGCCCAACTAGCTATGCTTGAAAGTACTTTCTTAGTGATCATAGGAGAGACTTGCTCTATAAAATTCATGATCAACATTCTTTGGAAGAGGCACGCAATCAGGAGGGCTTAGACATGCACACTCATTGTAGATTCGGTAGTCAGCAGTCTTTAGGGGTGCACTCGATCCTTTTTGACTCATTTTAGAGAGAGTTATCCAACCTAAAGTATTGATAGTTTTTGGAGAAATAGTATTTTATTTACTGGGTCAAGTATACATAACAATAAGACGTCTCTTATTGATAATACACTCAAAGATTGGTTGAATTCCATATCCATGATATAGATATCCTATCAAGATGCTATAGGTGATAGATTCTGATTAGGAGAACGACCTTTGATACTCAATGTGGTCCTTTTTAATTTGATGCGAGCTTATCTTATTTCATTGATTAGGTCACTCAATCTTTTTGAGTACAAGATCTCTAGATCAGAAGAACTTAACTTTCACTCGAGTATTATAATATCGAGCTACATATTGTTGGTATGTATCCATTTAGACCCAAGATCCTTCCTTTATTTCTTCCATCCCATCCATATTAGCTCGGAGGTCTTCTAGATTCCTCTGCCCATTGAAGAAGTCCATTTGTTGGGAGGGTAGACCAATCTCCATAGAGATCACTACTTTGGTGCTGAAGTTAAGGTTGAAGGATGTTTCTCCATTAGGATTCAGTGGGTAGTCTGACAAGCCCAGAGAATATTTTGGAGCTCATCCATCTAGAGCCCCTTTTCTTGATCTAGTTGTGTCTTTAGGCCCTACAAGACGGTCCTTTTGGTCACCTCAACTTCTCATTAGTTAGAGGATGATCGATTGAGGTGAGCCAATGATTTATATGAATATCCATGTAGAATTCTTTGAAGAGGCATGGGGCTTTGCTTAGGTGTCGTGCCTGGTAGGAAACAATTAATAACAATGGCCAAATTATTGGTAGCTGGATGGATAATTTGAAATATAGAGGACTCTTCACATATCTTTTAGGTTGGCCACATGGTAAGCTTTGAATGGTCAGCCCATAGCTAGGTCGCAAGCTTTTATTAGTTAGTTTGCTTTATTGATAGTGGTTGGTTCCTAGATGCATCATAATATAAAAATTTTAGGGAACCATTCTAAAAGAAAATTGGTTCGAGATACTATTCAGCCATCTAAATGCTTGGTGGCATATGTAAGAATAAAATTTGTAAAAGAACTAGCCCAAATCAAGAACAAATAGGTCAGGACCTTCGATTATAATAGGATAATTTGATGCTATTAGATACTCATAAAAGGAGATGTGCCTTCACCAATGGTAATTCTTTAGTGGAATCCAACTCTATCATCAACTCCCTTCTTCTCAACTTCACCTAGTCAAATCATCAGGAAATTCCTTTCCTTGCCAAATTGGACTTCTACCCGGTCTCTTGGGAGTGGATCTCTAGGTTCCCTCTTTCTAGGAACATGAGGCCATTTCCTTCTTCTTCTCCAATTCCTTTGCAAGAAACCAACTAGCAAACCTTTCAGATTTGAAAACTTTTGGCTCACAATTCCTAGGTTCAATGATCTTGTTTCAACACCACATGCTAAGGATGTGGTAACAAATATTTATCCTGAACCTTAGATTCTAGAGAAGAGGAGTGGGAATCAAACTAATAATGGTAACATCATAAGAAGGAAAATTAACATTAAAGAAAGATTATTATGGCTGGATGTTCAAAAGAAAGTCGAAATTCTCATAAAGACTGAGCATAATGAGATACATGACCCAAAAGAATAGCTGCACACAATCCTCACCTAAGAAGAAGTCCTATGGAAACAAAGATTAAGAATTCAATGGCTAAAATGGAAGGATAGAAATATAAGATTCTTCCATAACTCAACAAGTTCGAAGGAAAAAAAAATATTATCTTTTAAATGGAAGATCGAGGAATGAACCATCACAGATTAAAGAAATATTCTTCAATTATTTTGCACAACTTCTGAGCATAGAGGATGGATCCAATATTTAGGTTAAATGGGACTCTATCTTTCAAGATAAATCAATTGACCAAAGCGATGTTGATAAGCCATTTTTTTGTTTTTTTTTATTTTTAGTAAAAGTTGATATGCCATTCTTTGAAGATGAGATAAGAGAAGCACTATTTAATTTACCAAAAGATAAGACTGTAGGGCTAAAGGGCTTTTCATCGACCTTCTATCAGCATTTCTAGACATGAATCAAGGGCGACCTATGCACACTATTCAAAGAAATACACTCGAATGCCACCAATATGGGCAGATAAATTCCTCTTGTATTATTTTAATTTCAAAGAATAAAGAAAATTTAATTGTGAGAGACCATAAACCTATTAGTCTGATTAATTGGATGCTCAAAATCTTTAAAAAACCCTATGCAACTGATTGGCTAAGCTTATGGACTTCTTAATATCAGATGCTCAATTTGTTTTCATTCAAAGGTGCCAAATTTTATACTGCTACACAATAGCCATGGAAATTATTAACTACTGCTCAAAGCCAAAATAGAAAGGCCTCATCTATAAATTGGACTTTGAGAAGGTATTCAATAATATCAATTGGAAGTTCCTTCTTTCTCTATTAAAAGTGAGGGATTTTGGCATGAGATTGTGCACCTAGATCAATAATGTACTTCACACTAGCAAGTTTATATTGGTGGTCGAATAGATGATCCTATAAATTGGACTCTTACAAAGAGAGATCTCAAACAAGAAGAGCCTTTGTCACTTTTGCTATTCATCATGGCAACAGATACCTTGGAGAGACTCTTAAAAGTTGCAGTAAGGAACAACCTTATTGTCGAAATTGGGTACAAACAAATAATAAAAAAATTTTCCTACCTTTAATAAATAGATGATATATTAATTCTCTATGATACTAGTAAACAATATGCATGCTGAAGGAGAAGTGTGGTGGATGATGTGCATGCATTTTTAAAAATTTACAGTGGAACATATATAGATTAGATAATTTAATCTACAATGCATGTATAGATCAAATCTAAATCACTATACAAGATCTATGATATGAACTAATACGCATGTATGCACATCTGAAATCTAAAATTCAGCAAGTACAAAATATATCTAATTTTTATTTAGATCATATCTAAATATTAATTAAATACAAAACTTTATACTTGATGCGGATAGCAGATCACCGCATCTGAAATCTATGAAGATGGTTTTTGATGATGCTTGACAGTCGCACACGCATCTGACCTCTACGGATATCCACACAAAGCTCTTGTACTGATCGATCTTCTCGAGAGTGCTAGCTCGCGAAGACATCATCTTTTGACTGATCTAAGAAGAACGTAATGAAGATGAAGAATAAGGAGATCCTCTCCTTTTCTTTCTAAATTCATATATCTGATCTCTACAATAGAGATCAAGAGAAGAACCTTTTCTTCTCAATTTCTCACGCATAAGAGAGAACCTTTCTCTCTTCCTTTTACGCCTTTGAGAAGAACTTTTCTTCTCTAATTTCTTATGATAAAAATTAGATCTAATCTAATTTTTTATACTAAAAATTATATAAAATTTTAAGATCTAGAAAAATTCAAAAGAGAGATCCAAGAGAAGAACCGTTCTTCTTTCTTCTTCTCCTTTTTCTTCTTGATCTAAAACTCTAGGAAGCCCCAAATGCCTAACCAGATTTTTTTGATATTTTTTCTCTAAATTTTTATGTTAAAAATTAGATCTAATCTAATTTTATTTTAAAAAAATAAAAAAAATTGAAAGAAGAACTTCTTCTTTAAGGCTGCATACAAGAAAGAAGATTCATCTTCTTCTTTGATCTAGAACTTCAAGAAGCCCCAAACACCCAACCAGATTTTTTTGATATTTTTTTCTTCAAATTTTTATATTAAAAATTAGATTTAATCTAATTTTTATCTTAAAAAAATAAAAAAAAATCTGAAAGAAGAACTCCTTCTTCTTCAAGGCTGCGTGCAAAAAAGAAGACCCATCTTCTTCCTTAATCTTTTTCTCCTTGGAAAAATTTTTTTCTCCAATTTTTTATTGCATAACTAATAGAGAAGCCTCTTTTTAATGCCCAAAAATCAACAAAAAAAGATTTCAAAAACCTTTCAAGAAGGAAGAAGAAGAGGAGAGACAAGATGCATGATATGTGGGTTGGACGTCCCCTTCTTCCTTGATCTATTTGGGTGACAAGAAAAAGGAGAAAAGGGATGCCTATATTCCATGGAAGAAAGAAAGGGGGTGCCTCATATGGGGCATAGGGAATTTTCTCACATTGAAGAGAGGTGTGGTATGAGAAATAAATATCACATGAGGTTTTCAAGTTGGTTAAGTCCTATTCCAAATAGGACTCAAGATCTTTTTCAACTTCTAACTAATTTTTGGATCCAATCCTAACCAATTAAAAAATTAGTTATAACAAATTAACTAATGGAATCCTAGTCAAATTATGAATCTAAATAGGTCTCAATCCAATTGAGAATTAGTTAGATTAAAAATCCCATTGATCTAGGGATACAATCTTAATGGATATCAGGGAAGTTATTTGATAATAGGACTTGATCCAATCAAGCCTATTATCCAATAAGATTTGATCTAATCAAAATATATATAAAATAATTTTATATTTATGTATCTCTGAGATTAATTGGAATAAGTACTGTTATTTAATAGGGCTGCATCCAATTAATCCAAATCCAATCTACTTGAATCCAATTCAATTAGATCTAATCCAATCTTCATTGCTCAATCAAATTAAGCTAATTAATGATCATATTGTTGATTAATTATTTTTTTAATTTACTAATTATTAGTAAATAATTTATTATAATCTTTGCATAGGATTAATCATCAATCAAATTGATAATTAAATCCTCCAACGATTAATATTCGTCGATCAGCCATTTGATCAGATAGGTACTTTTATATGTGTGATCCCATAGGTTCGAACCTAAGCCGGTAGCACAAAATAATTCTTGTACTAATCGATGTAACCATCTAGTAATGGGATCCGATATCCGGATAGGCCGAGTGTATGTCTAGCAACACTCTAGAACCCATATGGATATAGTTACTGTATAATTCATCCCTTTGATACTTGATGCTCAAGGACGACTTTGGGTTAAACTGTCAACCCAAGAAGAGTGGTCTACATTGTGTCTCAACCTCAAAAATCCTGTGACTCCTCACTAAGACTACTTTGATCGAAGTTTTACTGAATTGAAACATAATGATGCATCATCTCCAATTTTACTTGGAGTGATCAATCCCATCTTGACTCACACTCAGACTTCACAAGTACTTGACTGTACCCAAAAATCTTCCGTCATCGAATTAAAAATTCAGATAGTTCGACATCAAAGCACAGTGAGTTACTTGCAAGTCACTGAGACAGCCTCAGATCTGAGGGACACATATATCCATATCCCATCAGAGCAACCTTTGACAGTAGAGTACTCCGAAAGTGATCACGTTCAGTGAAATATACTCCTATATATCATCCGTATGTCATACCTATATCACCACACATCTTGGTTAAGAGGAAAACCAACTAATATGACATACAACGACCTATACTCGATATAATTATCATCCTTGTGATAATTATATCATTTGGTTATGAGCAGGATTTAAGAACCACATGATAAATCCTCCTTTATCATTTTGGAAATAGTTCTAAGGACTTCATCATAACATATGAGTTCTATTTTAGAAGATATATTTTTTATGATGAATCTGTCATATAACATTTATCATTTTATAATTCATATACTTATATAGAGCACAATCATCTACAACTTAGATGATTGATCTTAGGATACATTTTTCAATACATGCAACCTCAAATTCACCTCATGTTTCCTTTTACTTTTAATAGGTTTAAAACTAATCTTTGATAAGAGCACTTTATTTGGAATTAGACTCTTGGAAATAATCTGTAAATGGTATGCCAAGCAAATAGGCCGCACTCTCTCAAAACTACCAACCAAATACTTAGGGTTCCCTCTTCATTCCTCCGAGATCTTCTAATTGGTCTTTTCTTATGGAAAAAATAGGCCACAAAGTAGCTACTTGGAAAGGCAAAGTACTATCCATAAGGGAGAAAGATTACTCTCATCAATGCATGTCTCGGCTTGACACCTGCATATTGGATGTCATCCCTTCATTTACCTTGAGAGGTGCTAGCCTAAAACTTTAGGAGGACTGAGGGCAATTAACCTCAAAACCTTCCATCAAAGTTTGCTAGGTAATTATTGGAGATACTTTCAAGAACAATGGAAGATATGTATAAAACCCATTCAAACCATATACTACAATAAAAAACTACCATGCCAAATGAGGGCCAAAGATGTTAGACACGCATCAGTGGCATGGAGGAGCAATTTGAAGGTAAACTATTTTTTTAACCACAACATCTTCTTCCACATCGGAGATGGCAGTCAGCTCCCATTTTGGCATGACTTTTGGATAAGTGTTGGGCTCTCAAAAAAAATATTTTCAAGTCTGTTTTTACTAACTCTAAAACTAAAAATTTCGATTGTTTAATTGCTCCATAGAGCTAATAACCAAGACCTATTTTGAGACACTAAATGCAAATGAAGCTGAAGTATACAAAAAGTTGGAGTACATCCTCAGCAAAGATCACTAACAAACATGATATAGTTGAATGAAAATGGGATCAAAAAAAAAAATCATGATAAAAAGTTGTTGTGACTTTCAGAGCCATGACAAAGTAGTGTCTTAATTTATCGAAGTTGACTGAAAAATCTCCCTCATGGAGAAATCAAAGATTTTCAACTATTTAGTCTTTCAAAGTAGAATTCTAATTGTGGATTATTTAAAGAAAAAGAAAATGTAAGCTCCATCTTGCTATTCACTTTGCTACAATAAAGAAGAATATAGCAATATATCAGTCAGAAGCTTCAAACCTCTAAACCAACACACCCCTCCTCTTTCCACACATCATTGTCGAACTATGGACTTGATAATATTAAAGAGTCCAACCACATGGGGATTGGACCCCTTTCTGGAAGGTTATCAGATAAGAGATCAAATTCGAATTAAATTTTGAGATATGGTTTGAGTTTAAATTTTGAGTTTGAATCAACTATTAGATAGTTATCCCAACTCTATAAATAGGATACTCTCTTATTTGTTGAGAGAACACATAGAAATAAAAAATACTCTCCCAACAATAAGAAAAGGCTCTCTCTTCATCTGCTCTCTCTAAGGCTATCATCGACGATGTCTTGGGATTCGAGGACATAGAACTATAAGAAGAGACCAAGATCATAAAAACATGCATAGGAGCATCTTGGATCCGAACCATGTGTGTAGAAGATCATGTGATCTCGGAAAGACTGTAGCAATAAGTTGATTTAGATTTGAACTTCTTTTCATGGGTATCTACAAGAGGTAACTATAAATCTTCTACTATATTTATGTGTGTTATATGTCATGCCCATGTATAAAAAATGGTACTGCTTAAAAGTCATAGCATGCTGGTTATTGTGAAAAAAAGATATGAAAAAGAATTCCATTTCCAAGCCTTTTCTCCAAATAAGGTCTTGCAGAAATGCATACTCCTCTTCAAAATCTGGACCTCCTGTTATCATGGGAAATGAAAATCACATCTTAGAGTCAGCAAAATCTCTTTTCTCAAAGCTTAAGAAAGGCAGCGAGTAAAATAGAGAAGAAAGAGAATAGCTCGTTGGTCAGGAAGTAAAAGTTGGCTGCCCTAAGGTCCTTGATGTAGCCACATCAACCCTCCCACCAGAAAAGATGGAGGGCACAAGGCGATTTACGGTGTTCCATATATGTGGTCTTTATGCCCTTTATTATCATGTTGTTTTCACGTTCCGGCTTTGTTCTTTTTAGTTATTTGCTTGTTACCCAGAGCCTATGTCTTGTGATGAATATTATCCAATTTTGTGATCGAAGAAGCTTGCTAAAATTTTATGCACCATAGATTTTGGGCTAGAGAACTCTTACGTATAATTATGGAACAAAAATTAGCAAAAATCAAGAAAAATTGTAGTATGTAGTAAGGAAACCTGTTCAAACAAGTTCATAGAAAATATTTTGCATTAGAATTCGAGTGATGGATAGATTAAGTGCTTAAATAAGATTATATTAGATGCCTATGATAAATATTATTTTTATTATGGATTCATTAATTGTAGATATCCATTGTATTGAGAGTTACCTTTTGTCATGGTTGTTACAATACACTGCAGCTCAATAAGGCCTGGGAAGCTGAAGGTTCTCAACTTCTTGAAGCCCTACCCAAACCCTTTCTTCACTTCACCTAAGATTTGAACCAAACATGGTAGCCAATAGTCAATGTGGATATCCTAGCCTTTCTTTCACATCTTTGATAGCCATTGAAGCTATGTGCAGGGATAGAAAATCATGGACAAGGAAAGCTACTTATGTGGCGGAACCATGGGAAGTGCCCTCTGACACCAAATGAGACTGTATCTATTCTCCAAGCTCTCAACATCCTAACATATACAGCTATTTATCTAGTGGCTGGGGATCGTATAATGGAAAGTGAAGTCTGTACATTTGTTTATAGTAATCTTCATAATATGTCTGCCCTTCTAAATAGTATAGATTTTGTTCAAATCCATGGCAATACGAAATTTGCCCGAGATTACTATGTTTCAACAAACAATGATACTCATATTGCTACTTACTTTGGACATATGGATAAGATGGTACCAGCAATGAGAGCACTGAAGAGGCATTTTAAAACTCTAGCTTTGAGCAAAAGAGAATACACAAACTATATTGTACAAGGTGATTTGGGGGAAGAGCTGACTAATGCTGTGGAAGGCTCATAGAAAAAATTTTGTGATGGGTATGGGTACTACTTTACTAAATTATTTCTATAAGGTCAAATTGTAATATTTTGTTTTGTGTTACTGGCATTTTGAAATAGTTCTCCTCAATTGTATTCTTCATGGATTTTTTAAATGATGTATTGTTATTTAAGATGAACTTCATGACCATAGTATATACCCAATCAACAATTTATTAGCTCTTTCTTTTAGTGATACTACATTTGGGAAAGAATTTTTCCCATGGTAGTACTTAAGAGTGCGATGGTATTCTAGATAGCAATTTTTTTTGGTAAAGTAGATTACAAATATTTATCATTAGTCATAACAGGAACCCTATGTGGCATTTATCTCCTTTTTCTATCTGATTTCCATCTCTATATAAATATTACTATTACATCTGGCTTCTCTCATATTTTTTCATTGCTAGTCTGTTTAGCCAGTCTTTATTAACTTTGGTGATAATTGAAATGAGGATAAATTACAAAAATCCCCTGAGATTAGGGGTATATTACACTTACACCAAATAGTTTAAAAAATCTATACTTATCCACTTGAGGTTTACTTTTATCCAATACTTTAATCCATAATTTAACAGAATATCATCAAACTGTTAACCCTTAATGGGATCCAAATACCATATTAGAAAATAATTTAACCTTAAGTGACATAATAGCTATTTAAGGACATAAGAAAATATATACATTCTTCTACTCACTCAAGGGCAATTTCAACTTTTCACATAAAGTAAATGGTTTTACTAACACTATTATTTTAACTGATTATTGGTATAGATTTTACAAACTATTGGACGTAAGTATAATAAATATAAATCTCAAAGGATTTTTGTAATTTACTCTTAAAAAAATTATGCAATCATAATATCGATGCAAAAGTTTATGTTGCATGCTGGATTCTTTGATTTGCTCTCACTCCACATCTAGTGTAAAATACATAAGAAACTAATCATTGACTTAAAAAAATAAATATTAGAAAGAAAAGAAATATATGGCTCCAAAGAGCCAACAACTATTAGCTTAGCTAGTTGGCACTTGTCTCTCTTGGGAAGAAGTCCTAGGTTAAACTTAGTTGGATGGTGCATAATCACCAATTGGGAAGAAGTCCTAGGTTAAACTTAGTTGGGTGGTGCATAATCACCATTCTAATATTGCACAGCTAAGGTTTAAATGCCAATCATAACTTTATAGTGGCTTATGGACATTAGAATTTAGAAGCCTCCCGTGAGATCCTATATGTAAGTACAGAGAATTTAAAACTATATGTAATATAACTTTTATTTGATAAGTATCAAAATAAAATATATTTCATTTAAGAAAATAAAATAATATATTTTAATTAATATTTGCATTCAAATTAGAAAATTAACTAGTGTATGGCCAATGCCATGCATGGGGGTATGGTTTTTTCCCTTTTTCCCAACTTTTCTTGAAATATAATATAGCAATATAACAAATTATAATAAATAGTAGCTTCAATAGTCAAATTTTTATTACAAATTAAATGACAAACTTTATTGATGACTAAATAAAAATTTTATTATTATCGACATCAATAAACTAACATTCACATGGTGAATGACAAACTTTGCACAAGAGCCTCTATGCAAAAGCTCCTATCATTAGTACCATTATCGATCATTAAATCAATCCCATACAATGCACAGCTATGATTTTTATCCTTTTTCAACTAGGACTGAAATGTAATAAAATAGTGTGATAAATTATAATAAATATAGATTTTAAAATGAACTTTAATAATGATCGAATAGAGACTCTTATCATCAATACTAGCACCATTAAGACTAGCATCCACATAAAAGGAGAATGTTGTACAAAAATCTTGGTGCAAATTCTCCTATCATTAAAATTGGTATTATTAATATGGACCCCTTACGATGCATAAGGTAAGATTTTTTCTTCTTTCTTATTATTCCTAAAGTGTATTATAATAAGTAATGAATTATAATAAATAGAAGGCTTCAATAGTAAAATTTCTATTGTACATTAAGCAATACACTTCAATGATAATTGAGCACATAATTACCAATATTATTGATATCTGTTGTATCATAAGTGTAAACTTTGATGATGACTGAATACACCAATATTAGTGTTATTAGTATCAGCAACTACATGGTGAATCGAGATCTAAGTACAAGCTAAGCCTCAATTTGTAATATACATGATATATTTTATAATTTGAGGATAGCGACTTAGATGAATAACACTTATATTTTTTAATTATATTATTGTTGCCTAAATATGCAACCTGTGAGGAGGATTTGAATTGGATTCTTTAAAAATTTTTTTACAAGATATGCAGCAGAACTAAAATATGTGATATAAGAATAAAGTATAAATATAATTGTATAGCAATAATAATATAACAAGATGCATAAGAAGAAAATAATCGTGAGCATGACAAATATGATAATTTTTATAAAGATTTAGAGTCAAACCCAGCTCCTATATTCTCTCCCCATAGTTTTCTTTTAGAAAATTTAATTCATTGATCATTCTTAGATGATTGCAAAGTCTATCATTCTTTATCGACAAATGAACTCATAGCTTATCCTCAAGCTAGTACAATAACCTATTTCAAGGCATGACTACGCCGATTCCAAGTTTCAAATTTTCTTGCAATTTGACACAAAATATAGAAAAATTTTTACAAACTTAAAGCTCCTTATGAGCTAAATGGAGCCCTTTTTAGAGTACGCACTTAAGTGTTGGAGGAAAGATTTGAATGATCTCTTCTTGATAGATGCTCAACTTAATGCTCTTGAAGTAGTAGTTGTCCTTGTCTTTGAAGCTTTTCAATAAATATCCTTTTTCTCTATTTTTTCTTGTGTTTCTCTTATTTTCATTATCATTTAAATCTTAGAAAGTTGCTAGAGAATGAATTTTAACTATTGGAGACTATTGTATAGTTGTTGGAAAGCAATGAATATGGATCGCATCCATTGGAAACTAGCCATTATTGTATTGAAGGAAAAAGGGATTTACTCCTATGCTTCACAGGTCGACTCTTGGTCCTTGGAGTCAGCTCTTGAAGGATCCAAAAAATAGTCTTCTGTTTCTTTGCCAATGGCTTTTCTGGAGTCAACTCCTGCACTTCAAGGATTGACTTTTAAAGTCCTAGGATCGACTCTACTTCCTCATTAAGATTGACTCTTGCCAACTTGAGGTTGACTCCTAGCCCATGCTAATCAGCTCCTAAGTGCCAAAGTTGACTCCTAAAGTATAAGAGTCAACTCTTTTGCACCTGGGTATGACTTCTGATGCCTTGAAAATTTGAACTCCTTTATTTTGACCTATGGGCATTGAGGGGTGAACTCCTACCATGCTGGAGCCGGCTCCTCTACTGCAAAGCTAACAAATAACTTCAAACTTTTCTTCATATTTGAGATTTTGATCTTTTGATTTTCTCCATGCTTATCTAAGTGCTTAAACTCCTAAAGCTTCCTAAAAAGTAGATCTTCAAAACACACAAATATTAGTAACATACTAAATTATTTTGTGATTATCATAATCAATCTTTTGATTTAGTAATTATCGATTATCATAACGACAATGATAACTATTTTGAGGTCTAATATTTTATTTTCAAATGAACCTAAAGAAGAATTGAAACAACTAAACGAGTATGATGGCTATAAATTCTTTTGTAACAATTCATAAGAGTAATAAAGGAAGCTTATTATTTGGGTTAGTTGCATTGTCAAAAGCTTGAGCATCACTGAACTACTTCATATGGTTCATAAGAGTAATGGAGGAGGTTTTGTTTTACCAATTTGTCTCCAAAAGAAACTAAAACATTGTTGTTGAAAGAGTCCAATTTGATCTTGTATAAGAATGAGAAAATTAACTTTAAGGTAAAATAATGACCAGTGGTGATAATAATTCACTTGCTCAATAGAGTTATTTGACCCTAGATGATGCTAAAAAATCCTTCATCATCTGCTTACTTTTTCAAAAATGTCATCTAAATAAGCGTCAATGTAATGAGAATTCACTCATTGTTGGCAACACTTAAAGATCTTTGCTTCATCGTCAGAGATATAAAGCCTCTAGATATTAAGCAAATAGGTGTTACAATCAACCAGCCATTACAATCATAATTCATAGTCTCTCTATGAAGATAAACCAAACTCAGCCATATCTTGCTCAAACAAGCACAAGGATTCATTAGCTCTTGTAAATTTGGAAAGCTAGTTGATACACCTTGGAACCGACCATAGCCAACATGATAGAACCAACAACAACTAGAATGACAGAAGCGACCAATTAGAGCTCATCATGAGCCTATCACAATGCTTTCACCTCGACAAAATAGTTTCTGTCATGTGACTACTCTGAAGGCATATAAAGTGCCCGAATCTCCCCCCATTTGGTTATAATTAGACAATAATAGCAGAACGACCTCCATAACCATGAGATATGTGGGAGAATCATCTCATGATATCTTGCAAATATATGAGCATTAACTACAACCGCCACCTACACTCTGTAGGAACCAGATCTAGGATTTCAGGATTAGATCTTGAAACTTTTTCAAGATCATGCAGCGGAAGACTAAAATAAATCAAAATTTATTTTCTAAAATCAGAGAATCCCTAGATCTAAGATCCTATTACATGATTATTACATAGCATTAAATCAAAAATTAAAATATATAGAGCATGAACTACATGTTGATCATATCAACATATTTCTATACTACAACTAATGTATGTATTAAACAATAGATCAGATCTATTACCTTGCAAGTTAGACGTTCTAACCTCGCTGATCCAGGCTTAAGGATGATGTTGCAAGCCGCACATGCATCCGGCCTCTAGGAGTCATCCACACGAGCCCACGAATCTCGATCAGAAGTCCTGCTTCAGGAAATCAGCACAGTATGCTAGTACTGCGCTGATCCTTCTTTGATGGTTGATCAGGTGCCTCCTTCTTCTTGATTTGGACTCTTCCAAAGATGAAAGTAGGAGGAGGAGTTTCAGATCTGAGACTCTCAGAAAACTCAAGATGGAGGAGGAAAGATATGAAAACAAAAACCCTAGAAGAAGACCCTCTTCTTCTTCTCGTTTCTCTCTCTAGACACCCTAACTTGTGTCTTTATATCTCCACGACCCAAAGGTCTTTCTCTCTGATTTTTGGATGGCCAAAGAGTCTCTCAAATTCTATCTCTCAAAAATTTCATAAAGAAACTCATTTATAGAGAGAGATATGATAGAGTCCTTGTCTAGGTCAAATACCTAGTCAAGGCTTATCCAAACATGGCAAGTTAAGGGCGCCCAACTCTTGAGCACCTCCTCCTTATTTTCATACATGGACTATCAGAAAAAGGTGCACAATATGTACCCTAAAAGCCATAAAAAATTCAAAAAAAATTTGGATGAATTTGGTGCAAAATTGAAAGAATTTTGGATTTCTAAAATTCTATCTCATAGAATTCGAAATCCAAACTTATTCCTCTTTGATTTGATCCAAACCACCTTCCACGTAAGAACGAAGAGAGAAAACCTTTTATGGACATGGGAGAGACCTGGGAGAGGGCTTTTGTTGCACAAAATAAGAGGGATTGGCGTGGAATAAGAGAGAGGGCATGGGGGGCTTATGTGGTGCAAGGTGGAATCCTAGTCTTACTAGGATTCTATCTTATGACTTGTTTTAATTTGGTTTCTCAAATCAAATCAAACCAAAATTAGATCAACTCAATTAAAATAGGTCTTAACCCAATTAAGAACCTAATTTAATCAGATTAAATTAGATTTAAATCTAATTTAATTTTCTAATCAAATTAGAAATTAGGTTGACCCAAGTCCTAATTGAACTAGGACTAGTTTTTCCTTGCAATTGGCTTATCCAATAAATAAATTGGACTTGATCCAATCAAGCCAAACTAAATCTAATTAAATCATATTCAATTAGACTTAATCTCAGCCCATTGGCTTAATCAAATTAAGCCAATTAGCAATCAAATTGCTAATCGATCCTCCTGCAACACTTGCACTAGGTTAAATGTCAATCGTATTGATCATTTAACCCTAGAATGATTCTTAATCGTTGATCAACCATCCGATTGATCATGAACTCTAATGTATATGATCTCATAGTTCGAACCTAAGTCGGTAGATAGAAATAAATTTTTGTACCAATCGAAGTGACCATCTAGTAATGGTACCCGACGACCGGATAGGTCGAATGTATAGAACAACATCCTTAGAACCCATGCGGATATAGTTTCCATATAATTCATCCCCTTGACCAAAATGATTATAGGACATCTCAGAGTTCAACTGTCAACTCTGATCAGGTTGTCCACATTGTATTTCAAAATATCAAATCCATCTGATGGATTACCCTGACCAAGGTTTTGCTAAATTGAAATACATTGACTCATTCTTCTCCAACTCTTGGAGTGGTCAATCCCATCTCGATCACACTCTGACTTCGCAAGTACTTGACTGTGCCAGAAGCCTTCCATCCCTGAATTAAAAATTTAGTTAGTCCAGTACCAAAGCACAGTGAGTTGCTTGCAAATCACTGAGGCGATCTCAGGTCTAAGGGACACTTATACCTATATCCCATCAGAGACATTCTCGACAGCAGAATGCTCTGGAGTTGGTCACGTTCAATGACAATGTACCTTTACATCTCACCTGTATGCCATATCAGTGTCTCCACACTCCTTGGTTAAGAGGACAACCAACCCATATGGCCTATGGCAACCTATGCTCGATAGAAGCTATCGTCCTTATTAACAGCTTATCATTTGGTCGTGAACAGTTTTAAAGACTAATCGATAAATCCTCTCTTTATCGAACTTAAATAGCCCTAAGGACTTCATCATAACAACGGAGTTTAATAGAAGATGAAGACTTATGATGAAAATGCCAAAAATATATTTTATTTATTAACAAATCAATTACAATACTTGGTTGCTCAACCGTCAACAGCTTGACGATTGACTTTTGGACACATTTTCCAACAACTCCCACTTGTCTTAAAGCCACTCGACACAGTATCTAATACCCATCTTCGACTTATGGTTGTCGAACTCCTTTATCGCCAGGGCTTTAGTGAAGGGGTGGGCCAGGTTCTCCTTTCCATCGATCTTCTGAAGATCGACATCATCTCGATCCACGATCTCTCGATCAGGTGGAAGTGGTGCAAAATGTGCTTCGTCCGCTGGTGTGCTTTGGGTTCCTTCGCCTGAGCTATGGCACCAGTGCTATCGCAGTAGAGCAAGACTGGACCATCAAGGGAGGATGCTATTTCGAGCTCAGTGATGAATTTCTTCAGTCACACAGCTTCTTTCATGCATCCGATGCTGCGATGTACTCTGCTTCACAAACAGAACTACCACAGTATGCTGCTTGAAACTCTTCCAGTAGATAGCTCCACCATTCAGAGTAAAGATATAACCCGACACGCTTCTGCTGTCATCATGGTCAGATTGAAACTGGAATCTGTGAACCCCACAAGTTTCAGATCTGACTCACCATAAACCAACCATTGGTCCTTAGTATTTCTCTAATACTTAAGGATGGCTTTAACCACTTTCCAGTGGTTTTCTCTAGGATCAGATTGGTATCTACTCACTACTCTAGTGAGTATGCTACATCTGGTCTTGTACATGTCATGACATACATGATAGATTCCACGATCGAAGCATATGGGACTCTACTCATACGCTCTCTCTCTTTAGGACTTGTCGGACAATCCTTCTTAGAAAGAGAAATTTCATGGCCTATCGGTAGATAGCCTTCTTGAAATCTCCATGCTGAACCTCTTCAGCACAGTATCTATGTACGTGGACTGGGATAACCCAAGCATCCTTTTAAATCTATCCCTATAGATCTTCATCCCTAGGATGTAGGATACTTCACCCAAGTCCTTCATGGAGAACTGTGATGACAACCAAACTTTTATTCCCTGTAGTGCGGGGATGTCATTCCTGATTAAGAGAATGTCATCCACGTACAAGACAAGGAATACCACAACTAGACCATTTGCCCATTTATAGATGCAGGGCTCTTCTCCATTCTTAATGAAGCCATACGTTTTGATCACCTTATTAAAATGCATGTTCCAACTCTGAGAAGCTTGCTTCAATCCATAAATGGATCTCTGAAGCTTGCACATCTTGGACTCATCTGTGGATGTAAACCCCTCAGGTTGTATCATATACACCTCTTCGATCAGCTCTCTATTCAGGAAAGCTGTTTTTACATCTATCTGCCAGATCTCATAATCCAGATGGGCAGCTATTGCAAGCATTATCCGAATGGATTTGAGCATTGCCATAGGGGAAAACATCTCGTCATAGTCAATACCATAATGTTGATGATATCCCTTGGCAACCAGATGGACTTTATAGGTCTCCACCTTTCCGTCTGTGCTCCTCTTCCTTTTGAAGACCCATTTACACTCAATGGGTTTAACTCCTTCAGTTGGGTCAACCAATGTCCATACATCATTGATCTTCATGGACTCTATTTCGGATTTCATGGCTTCAAACCATTTCTCGGAATCAGGTCTCTGCATTGCATCCATATAGGTGATCGGATCCTCATTGTTCTCATCGAGTTCGATGGGATCATCGTCCAGAACCAAAAAATTGTAGTATCTGTCTGGCTGATGCGGTACTCTACCGGATCGTCTTAATGGTGCAGGTACATTGGGCTCCAGATCTGATCCAATCAAATCCGACTCAGGTTCAGCTATTGGTGTCGGTCCTTCTACCTGTTGAACTTCATCAAGTTCAACCTTAGAGGCAATGGTTCCTTCATCAAGGAACTCCTTTTCTAAAAAGATTACCTTAAGGCTGACGAACACCTTTTATTCATCAGCATGATAGAAAAAATATCCTTTCATCTCTTTGGGGTACCCAATGAATGTGCATTTGTCAGACCTGGGTCCAAGTTTATCTGTGACTAATCGTTTGATATAGGTCGGACACCCTCAGATCCTAAGGTGTGAAAGTGCTAGCTTACGTCCTGTCCATATCTCATATGGAGTCTTAATTACAGACTTACTTGGAATCCTATTTAACAGATAACAGGTCGATTCGAGTGTATATCCCCAGAAGGATATCGACAAGCTAGCAAAATCCATCGTGGATCGGACCATGTCTAATAGAGTCCGATTCCTCCTTTCAGACACACCATTATGCTGTGGTGTTCCTGGAGGAGTCCATTGGGAGAGAATCCCATTCTCTCCTAGATATATGAGAAACTCACTAGAAAGGTATTATCCTCCTCGATCAGATCGAAGAGTTTTAATACTCTTTCCAGTTTATTTTTCTACTTCACTTCGAAATCGTTTGAACATTTCAAATAAATCTGACTTATGTTTCATTAGATAGACATATCCATATCTGGATAGGTCATCCGTGAAAGTTATGAAGTAGAAATATCCACCTCTAGCACTTGTGCTCATGGGCCCGCATACATCAGTATGTACTAGGCTCAAGAGCTCAGTAGCTCTCTCACCTTTTCTAATAAAAGGTGACTTGGTCATTTTACCAAGAAGACAGGACTCACAGGTTGTAAGTGATTTACAATCACTGACTTCGAGGATTTCCTCTTGAGTCAACCTGTTTATTCTGTTCTTATTTATATGACCTAGCCTACAGTGCTATAAGTAGATATCTGACACACTATCTAATCTAGGGTGCTTGCCAGTTGAATAGACTCTTATCGGGCTTGATCTTTTTGGTCTGGCTCTGCACTGATGTCCCAGCCTGAACTTGCACTTTCTTCACTTTCTTCTTCTTGTTCTTCTTCCCTTTCTTAAAGGATCGAGAATCAGAAGACGAACCTCCCACAAAGTTCACCGACTCCTTGTGGAGTTGGTGATCCTTCTTAATGTTCTGAAGCAACCCCAGTAACCCATGGTAGTTTACTTCAGGCTTTGTCATTCTATAATGAGTGAGGAATGGGAGATAAGACTTAGGCAGCGAGTTCAGTATTGCATCTTTTCCAAGCTGCTCATGCAAGGAAAAGCCGAGCTTGCTCAATCGTTCCATCAGCTCGATCATGTACAATACATGATCAGTGACAGAGGCACTATCCCATATTTTGACGTTGAAGATGGCATAACTAGTCTTGTGCCTCTCCACATCATCGGGTGTGCCAAAGGCATCCTCCAACACTTGAAGCATGTCCTTTGGCTAAGCCATCTCGAATCTGCGACTAAACTCGTCGCTCATGGCAGCCAGCATGATACAGCGCACCGTGGTCCGATCATTGAGCCATTTCTGGTAAGTGTCTCTGACTGTTCCACGTGCATTGGCAGCTGGCTCCTCAGGTGCAGGATCCATTATCACATATAGGATCCGTTCATGCTCTAGGACTATCTTCAACTTTCGATACCAGCTACCGAAGTTGGGTCCCACCAACTTATCATTGTCCAACAATGATCGGAGCGATAGGGAAGTGACTATATTTGCACAAAGGAGAACCATAACCTAATTAGTAATTGATTCATTAAACCTAAAGATTTAGACTTTAATTAAAAGGTTTCTCCCATTATTTTATTCGAATTGGTAGCCTCTACCTCCAATTCGAGGAATTATCCTAATTTCTTAGTGGGTACTAGAATCCACTTAGACTGCACATAAGTCCAACTTTGGTTGGCCAACCCATGTACATTTAAAGGTAGGTTCATAACTAATTGTTTCTCTAAATAATTTCTAATAATTTTAATTTTGCCTCAGAAATCTAATCAGTAGGCTTTGGCCTCCATTGTAAGGATCCGGTTAGGTCCAACCATTAACATGACTATACTTGGTGTATCTAACCAACGAATGATTAAGTCCAACTTTGGTTGGCTCACCTAACCACCATTAAAGAGACCCTTCCAAGTCATCATATGATGAGTAATAATTCCATTAGTCAACAATCACCAAGCCTTTGGGTCTGCAATGATTATTGAGTTAATGGACTCATTATCAAACATCTTAATGGGAGGCTATGACTCAGTTATCTCCATAACTTTATCATTTTAAGGATCTAATAATTTTAGAGGATTTAAATAATTTAGAGGATGAGATCACATGAACCAGCGTATCATGATCCTCCCACTAGCTTCACCAAGTCAGCTTAAGGGAGACCATTAAAAGGGCTGGTCTAGAAGCACCTAAATCAGTCACACTGATTTACCTAGCTGACATGGGTTAGCTCGAATAGTCAAGTGATCCGATCAAAATATAATTTCATCAAGAGGCCAGATAAGTTCGATCAATGGGAGGATCGGCCAAAGCTTACCTTAGACACCATCAGAAATTGCCAGGTAAGCGAGCTCCCAATTAAAAACCACCGATCTGATTTACCTTAGACACCAACTGATTTAATTAGTTTCAATTAGATCAACCTAACAGTTCATGCTAGACTGCTTAGCCAAGAATCAAGTCCATTTGGTTCTCGTTAAAGACATGAACTTGACCAACTACAACTATTGTAATTGATCTAGAAAATCTTTGACCTAATCTAAGACAACAATTGATTAGATTTAGTCAATTCTCTAATTAAGTCCATCTTTAATCTAACCATAGGTCTAACCCAATTAATGGACCTAATTTTCACTAACCCATTAACCCAATGTGTTATGGTTTGTGTCTTAAGTTCTTCAATTCACAATCCTAGAACCTAATCAAAACAACTTCTTAATTCTTAATTAAGTTTTGGCTGAGGTTGGGTTCGACTTTTCAAATAATAATTTTTATATTTGTAAAATAATTTTATAATATGATTCTACCAACTATATTGCATGTTTGATTCATAATCAAGATGCAAGTGTAATAAACATGAAACTACTTTAGATCTAATCTAAATAGGTTCATGTAATTGAAACAATTTCAACTTTAAATAATTTTTTTGCACAAAAATTATTAACAAAGAGATTTTATTTCAGATTTAAATATCTTTTAAATTTAATAAATTATAAATTTAATTTAGATCATATCTAACAAATTTATGATTAAAGACAGATCTACACGAACTAGGAAACCTTTGCACTGTAAGGGGTAAACCTTACAGCAGGATAATCTTGCAGTTTATGATTGATCTAAAATTTTAATTTTAGATTTAATAATTAGATTATAAATTAGATCTAATCTAAGAAATAATCTAAGCATATATAAATAATCATGTAATGAAGAACCTTGGCTCTGATACCAATTGTAGGAACCAGATCTAGGGTTTCAGGGTTAGATCTTGAAACTTTTTCAAGATCATGCAGCGGAAGACTAAAATAAATCAAAATTTATTTTCTAAAACTAGAGAATCTCTAATCTAAGATCTTATTATATAATTATTATATAGCATTAAATTAAAAATTAAAATATATAGAGCATGAACTACATATTGATCATATCAACATGTTTCTATACTACATTTAATGTATGTATTAAACAATAGATCAGATCTATTACCTTACAAGTTAGATGTTCTAACCTCACTGATCCAGGCTTAAGGATGATATTGTAAGCTGCACATACATTCGGCCTCTAGGAGTCATCCACACGAGCCCACGAATCTCGACTAGAAGTCCTGCTTCAGGAAATCAGCACAGTATGCTAGTACTGCGCTGATCCTTCTTTGATGGTTGATCAGGTGCCTCTTTCTTCTTGATTTGAGCTCTTCCAAAGATGAGAAGTAGGAGGAGGAGTTTTAAATCTGAGACGCTCTCAGAAAACTCAAGATGGAGGAAGGAAAGAGATGAAAACAAACAACCCTAGAAGAAGACCCTCTTCTTCTTCTCATTTCTCTCTCTAAACATCCTATCTTGTGTCTATTATATCTTCACGACCCAAAGGTATTTTCCTCTGACTTTTGGATGGCCTAAAGATATCTCAAATATCTATGTTTTACAAAAATTTCATGAAGAAACTCATTTTATAGAGAGAGATATGATAGAGTCCTTGTCTAGGTCAAATACCTAGTCAAGGCTTATCCAAACATGGCAAGATAAGGGGTACCCAACTCTTGAGCACCTCCTCCTTATTTTTATGCATGGACTATCAAAAAAGGATACATAATGTGTACCCTAAAAACCATAAAAATTTTAAAAAAAATTTGGATAAATTCGGTGCAAAATTGAAAGAGTTTTGGATTTCTAAAACTCTATCTCATAGAATTCGAAATCCAAACTTATTCCTCTTTGATTTGATCCAAACCACCTTCCATGTAAGAAAGAAGAGAGAAAACCTTTTATGGATGTGGGAGAGGGCTTTTGTCATCGGGGGGGGGCTTATGTGGCGTAAGGTGGAATCCTAGTCTTACTAGGATTCTATCTTATGACTTGTTTTAATTTGGTTTCTCAAACCAAATCAAACCAAAATTAGATCAATCCAATTAAAATAGACTTAATCCAATTAAGAATCTAATTTAATCAGATTGAATTATATTTAAATCTGATTTAATTTTTTAATCAAATTAAAAATTAGATTGATCCAATCCTAATTGAACTAGGACTAGTTTTTCCTTGCAATTAGCTTATCCAATAAATCAATTGGACTTGATCCAATCAAGCCCAAACTAAATTTAATTAAATATATTTAATTAGACTTAATCTCAGCCCATTGACTTAATCAAATTAAGTCAATTAGCAATCAAATTGCTAATCGATCCTCCTACAACACTTGCACTAGGTTGAATGTTAATCGTATTGATCATTTAACCCTAGAACGATTCTTAATCGTTGATCAACCATCCGATCGGATCATAAACTCTAATGTGTGTGACCTCATAGGTCCAAACTTAAGCCAGTAGCACAGAAATAAATTTTTATACCAATCGAAGTGACCATCTAGTAGTGGTACCCGACGATCGGATAGGTCGAACGTGTAGAAAACATCCTTAGAACCCATGTGAATATAGTTTCCATATAATTCATCCCCTTGATCAAAATGATCATAGGATATCTCAAAGTTCAACTGTCAACTCTGATCAAGTTGTCCACATTGTATTTCAAAATATCAAATCCATCTGATGGATTATCCTGGCCAAGGTTTTGCTAAATTGAAATACAGTGACTCATTCTTCTCCAACTCTTGGAGTGGTCAATCCCATCTCGATCATACTCTGACTTTGCAAGTACTTGACTGTGCCCAGAAGCCTTCCATCCTGAATTAAAAATTCAGTTAGTCCAGTACCAAAGCACAGTGAATTGCTTGCAAGTCACTGAGGTGAGCTCAGGTCTAAGGACACTTATACCATATCCCATCAGAGACATTCTCGACAGCAGAATGCTTTGGAGTTGGTCACGTTCAATGATGATGTACCTTTACATCTCACCTGTATGCCATACCAGTGTCTCCACACTCCTTGGTTAAGAGGACAACCAACTCATATGGCCTACAGCGACCTATGCTCGATAGAAGCTGTCGTCCTTATTAACAGCTTATCATTTGATCGTGAACAGTTTTAAGGACTAATCGATAAATTCTCTCTTTATCGAACTTAAATAGTCCTAAGGACTTCATCATAACAACGGAGTTCATTAGAAGATGAAGACTTATGATGAAATTATCAAAAATATATTTTATTTATTAACAAATCAATTACAATACTTGATTGCTCAATCGTCAACAGCTTGACGATTGGCTTTTGGGACATATTTTCCAACATATTCATCCCAAGACTCCATCATGATGGATTTCGACCCTCGCCTATATAAACTGCTCCAAGGGGATCTTCTAGGTAAGTCTTAAGTCTCAAGTTCCAAGGTCAAATTTAGCTAAGTTGAGTGGAGTCCCTCAACGATAGAACTTTTCTTCCTAAACTCTCTTTCTTGAACTCTCTGAGCTCTCTCTCTGCCACCTACTTAGAACCTCTGTTTCTCAAAGAGTTATATGACTTAAGCATTGGAGGATCCTTCATCAGATACCCTTCGACAAGCAAACTTTTTTTGTCTATGGTGTTTCAGGTTGATCCTGGTATTGGAGCAAAGATCCGGCCACCATCATCCATCTTTCAAGGTGCCTCGAGATCTTTGGCCAACTTATTGGGTCCTTGAGCCACATGATCATGCTCCCAGTGCACCAGCTAACTCGATGGTCTAGTCAAACCAATCCTTAGTTGCAATAGATGGTGCTAAAGAAACGGTCTGGATCCCATCATTAAAGTTTCTACTTAATAGCAACTATGAAATCATGGGAGCAGAACCAGCACCATTCACTCGTTATCTCGATGTAGCGATAGAGTTTGATGCTTTTGTATAAAGCCCTCGGAGAGCTCTATCTGCTCTAGAGGTATAGAGAGCTCTTGTAGCCATCACTGATCAATTCTAAATGCTCCTACAGCAGGTTCAAGTGTTAACCTTAGTTGTCTAGAACCTACAACTGGCAGCCACATAGCAATAGCTATAGTAGTAGTAGGAGATCATAGGCTAGGCAATAATGGAGCCCCAATGCTGTTGAGGCTTCTGCTCCTCCTTAGAGTTTGAAGCAGAGTGATCACTCCCACTCCCTAAGCTTTGTAAGAGCTTGTCATGGTCATCGATCCTCTCATCAAAGTTTAAAAAGAGTCTCTTATCGCTAAGGGTGAAAATGAGTCGAGCTGCTTATGAGCTACTCGAGCTTGACTCGAGTCCAAGCTTAACTTGACTCGATCATTATTGAGCTTAAGTCGAGTTTAAGTTGCTCGAATAGTTTTTTGAGTCAAGCTTGAGTAGCAAAATACTCAACTCGAAAGTTGCGAGCCTACTCAAATTTATATATATTTTTAATAATATTATTTTTTATTTATAATATATATACATATTATTAGTAGACTAAAGCTCGATTTTGAGCTTGAACTCGAGTTTGAGTATGGTTCGATTAATATTTGAGTCGAGTCAAGTTCATCTCAAGTTTTATCTATTTTTTATCGAGTCGAGCTTGAGATATTAAGGCTCTATCAGTCTCGAGTCGAGTTTCGAGTCGAGTATTTTGAGATGAGTCAAGCTTGAGCTTTTAATTATTTGACTCGACTTAGCTCGATTGCACCCCTACTTATTGCCACCATTCTTATCCATAGAGTTTGAGGAAGATGCCCCATAGCGATCACTCTCATCCAAGAAATCAGAGCAATATAAGGAGTACTCATCCTCTAGTTCTTCCTCTTCTTCTTCACAGAAGGATTCGACCATTGATAGCTCTTCTTCCCACCAATTTGAAAAAGCCTTTGGGAGAAAAGAGGACATTGAAAGCTATAGGAGGTAGATCAGTACCTCAAGATGCCGTGATAACATCAGCCCACATTGAGAAATGATCCGGAGTTATCCACTAAGCCACCATTCATGATGAAGATCATGGAGAAATTTATTCCTCCTCAATTTAAGATGTCATAGTTGGACATCTATGATGGCACCACTGATCCCTTCGATCATCAAGAGAGCTACAAGGTTTTCATGATACTATAGGAGGCTATTAACTATGAGATGTGCAAGGCCTTCCCCCCAACTCTTTAGAAGGCAGCCCAGATGTGGTACATCAGACTTTAGTCAGCTCTATTCACTCCTTTGAGAAGTTGATAGGATGCTCGCCGCTCGACTCAAGAGCAGCAGGAAGCAATGGAAGGACTCACACCCTCTTCACCATCAAGCAAAGGGATGATGTGTCCCTACGAGACATCATTATCTGCTTCAACGTGGCTACATTTGAGATCCATGACTTGACCCACTCGATCGCGATGTCGGTCATGAGGAGGGGACCAAGGCCAAGCCACTTTCTTTTCTCTCTCAAGAAGATATTTTCAAAGGATTATGTCGAGCTCCCGACTCAATAGACAAACATATCAATGTTGAAGAGGCTATGGTAGATTAGCATAATGAGAAGACTAGCAACAAGAAGATGAATAAGCGAGCAGGAGATAACCTGGATGAGCGGATGGATGAAGCATTGACAAAGTTACCCATCATTAATTTTTTTTTGATAAAACTATAATACTTCTTCACTTTTTCATTCATATTATTTATATATATATTTATAGATACTATTAATCATATACTATTAAATTTTATTAGTCATTTTTTAATTTTAATATATAATTTTATAATTATAATTAAATAATTAGATTATCTTCTATTTTCTATTTATATTTATTATTTTTAATTAATTATTTATATAATATTAATTAACTATTTAATTAAATTATAAATTAATTAATTATTTATATAATTAATTCATTGATGATTAATTTATAAAATTATATATTAAATTAAATATTTTATATAGTTATAGATTATAAAGATTATAAGTTTATATATTGTTTACTTCTTTAATATAAATAAGTATTATAAATTGATAATCATAATATTTTTATCAAATAGTAGTTTAGTAAAAATGTTATACAAACATCATCCATTCTTCATCTTATTCCTCCTTTATCAAATGGAGGAGAAAATTATTTTCATACATCCTTCCTTGTTTCACCAAATATATAAGAGGATGGATGAAAGTTCAATCTATCCTTTCCTCCATCCATCCTTCCTTCTCCATCCATCCTTCCTTCAATCCATCTTTTGTACCAAATAGAGGATTAGGCTAACATATACATATGAAATCAGGGATCAATCAAGAATGTAGATCTAGGTTTGCTTGCTTCTCTTATAGTCATGATCATGAACCTGAATCACTATCATCAGATACATAATGATAACCAAAATAAGACTACATCATAATCTTTAATATAGTCTAGCTTACATTACATTTGCAATAGATATTCATACATGAATTTATTTAGGCTTCCTTCTTTTGATTTAAATGAAAAACCCTAGCACTACAAGAAAAAGAAGCAAGAATAAGATACAAGCCTATTAACTCTGGGATTGATTTTGATGAATAACAAAATTTTTGAGTAGGCTTTTGGCACTAATAATCTATTTGAGTGTGTAGTGAAAAATTCAGAAAGTTTGGACCATATAGTGTCAAAGTTTAAGATTTTTAAATGAAGAGTTTGGAGAAGGAAGACCTAGAAAGCCAAGCCAAGTAATTTCTTGAAGAGGAAAGATTTTGAGCTAACTCAAGAAGAGTTTGAGCTAACTCTGATATGCATTCAGCACTTGACATAAATTTTGAGCCGACTCAAGCATCTCAGGAGCCGACTCGGAAACATGTGAAGATTGGCACAGGCCTTGAGCCGACTCATGTATAGGATAAGTCGACTTCGGCAGCATGATGGCACTGGCATGGGCTTGAGCCGACTCATCTCAAAAAATAGAGAGCTGATTTTTCTGGATAACTCGTATAAGCTGACTCAAGGAGATCTTGAGTCGACTCAAGAAAAACTGAGTCGACTCAACAGCTTCTGACAACAGTAATGACTAGTTTTCAAAACGTACAGAATTGATCTTAAAGCTTTCAAATGGTCATTTTTCATGCTCCAATGGCTACGGATCTATTTTTAGTATTTCTAACTTGGATTAGAAGGATTCTAAGTGATTATTAAAGCAAGAAAACTCAAGAAAATAAAGAAACAAGAGAGGAAAGTCTGAAATATATTTAAATTTCTGTACAATCCTTCAAGTGAGCTTTAAAAGAATTTTTACTTCATTCCAACCACCCAACCTACTATGCATTCAAGTTTTTCTCAAGTGAAGGAAGAGAGCATTCATTGCAAAAGCCCTCCAACCTCTCATCTTATGCATCAAAGCTTCAAATCAACTCGTTAAAGGAGTTTGTTTTGTATTTAAATTTTTGCACTTATAATTTATGTATTTTAAGTTTTAATAGGGATTGAAACTTGGAGGATAGATTTATCCGAGACTTGAATTGGATTTGTACAAGTCTAGAAGTGGCTTGGAGATAGATTTTGATTGGTGAGCTTGTAAAATCAATCAGCTTAAGATTGTGATCCCATTAAAACAATCTTACTTTAATCTTAATGATTATAGTAGAATTCTCAAGAGGATTTCTTGAGGAGTGGACGTAGATATTGGGTTGACATCGAACCATTATAAAAATTGATCATTTTTGTGTGACTTTGCTTCCTTACCTCTTTGTATTTAAATTTCAGCATACTAGCTCATCATTCTCACTGCATACATTCATATAGTACACACACTTATTTAATTTTTCAAAAAGATTTTTAAAAACCCAATTCATCTCTCCCTCTTGGATTGTATCTCTAGATAATAAGTGGTATCATAATAGGTACTCTCTCATTCACTTGATTGTCTAGTGATTTAAAGTGAAAGATCAAGATCGTAACCCAACTTAATGTCTCTTTTGCTGAAGGATAGTCCACTAATCGACCACCACTATTTAATGGATTAAACTACACCTATTGAAAGTATGAATTCAAATTTTTATTCAAGCACTTGATTATGATCTATGGGGTGTCATAATCAATGGATCTCACACACCCACTATCACCATTAATGGCAATATTTTTTCCAAATCAGAGAAGGATTGGGATGATATTGATAAAAAGTTAGTATAACTAAATGCTAAAGCAATGAATGTATTTTATTGTGTACTTGATGCTAATAAAATCAATCAAATTTTTACCTATATTTCGGCTAAAGAAATATAGGATAGACTTGAAGTTATCCATGAGGGTACCAATCAAGTCAAAAAATCCAAAATAAATATGCTAGTGCAAAAGTATGAGTTGTTTAAAATAGAACCTTCTGAATCAATAACTGAAATATTTATTAGATTTATTGACATTATTAATGAACTTAAGAGTTTAGATAAATCTTATACTAACAGTGAACTTGTGAAAAAAATTCTTAGATCTCTTCCTCGAGCTTAGGAGGCAAAGGTGACGCCATACAAGAAGCAAAGGATCTCAATACCTTATCCCTTGAAGAACTTCTAGATTCTCTCATGACATATGAGTTAACCATGAAGCAAAACTTAGAAGACGAGGTCAAGAAGAAGAAGACCATGGCTCTCAAGTCTTTAGCAAAAGAAGAAGATGAAGAAAGTGAAGATTCTGAAGAAGGAGATGATGATGAAGATTTGACCCTCATAATAAAAAATTTAGATGATTCATGAAAAAGAAGAGGCTAAACTTTAAGAGAAGATCCTTCTCCAAAGGTGAAGCTAGCAAAGATCGAGAGAAAGACAAAGGCAAGGAGCAGCCTACATGCTTCGAATGCAAGAAATCGGATCATTTCAAGGTTGACTATCTCCTACTAAAGAAATCCTTCAAGAGAGTAAAAAAAAAATGTAATGATGGCCACTTGGAGTGATAGTGAAGATTCAAGTTCAGATGAGGAGGCATAAGAAATGGTCAATCTTTGTCTTATGGCTCAAGAGGATGAGGTAACAATTGATACTCAATCTGAATTTTCATTCGAAGAATTACAAGAAGTATTTTATAACTTGATTGATGAACTTAAAAAGCTCACTTTGAAACATAAAAATCTCAAATCATCAAATCAAACTTTGATTAAAGAAAAGGAAGAAATCTTGAAAGAAAAAGAATCTATTTCAATAAAAAAATAAAAATTGAAGAAAGAACTGGAAAAATACAAACCTATGGTTGATAAGTTCATATTAAGTTCTGAAAAACTATAATTGATACTTAACAATCAAAAGGCTAATTTTGACAAGGCAAAAATTGGATTTAAAACTCAAAAGAAGTAAAATTTCTAAAGAATTTCTTTGTAAAAGAATCATCATCAATTTCTCAAAATATTATCTATTTTTGCTGTGATAAATCTGGACATAAATCATATGTTTGCAATTTCAAAAAATAAAAAATGGTCAAAATATTAAGAAAGTGTGGGTTCCCAAAGGAGCCATGGCTACTAATCCTAAAGAACCCAAGATGACTTAGGTACCTAAAATCATTATTTGATTTATAATTGCAGGTGTATCTTACAGCCGATGAAAAAAAAATAGTATCTTGATAGTAGCTGCTCAAGGTACATGATGGGTAATGGGGAGTACTTTATCACTCTTGAAGCTAAAGAAGGAGGAATGGTAACCTTTGGAGATAATGGCAAAGGGTACATCATTGAAAGTGATAAAATATGTATCACTCCTTCTACCTTTATAGAAAATATAATTTTAGTAGATGGTTTAAAGTATAATTTATTAAGCACAAGTCAACTTTGTGACAAAAAATTTAAAGTAATTTTTGAATCTCTCATATGCATAGTCACTGGCCCTATTGATAATAGCATAGCTCTCATTGGACATAGATATGGGAATGTATATATACTTAATTTGGATGATCATTCTACTAAAAAGAGCCAATATCTAGTTGCAATGAATACTAAAATTAATGAGAATAGTTGGCTATGGCATCGTAGATTAGGACATGCTAGCATGAATTTGATTTCAAAATTAATCAAAAAGGATCTTATAAAAGATTTACCAAAACTTGATTTTGAAAAGGATAAAATTTGTGATGCATGCCAATTTGAAAAAAAACCAAAAATTTTTTAGGAGGTTTTTGGTGGGTGAGAGTGGGGGTCTGAAATCAGAATCAAATGGATAACTTTTATTTCAACCGTTTGGTTGGAAGGAGTCCCATTCTGATTTTGATTCTGGGATGGAATGAGAATGGCTCAATCTATATCAAACTCAATCCTTACTCTTCTCTATGGATTCAAATTTTTATTTTAATTTGATTTTGATTTCAATTCTGATCACGAATCAAATACTTCGGAGAATTTGGCCATTCTAATTTCGATTTCAAGCCATTCCGATTCTATTTTCATTTCGATTTCGGTTATGAACCAAACACCCCCTTAAATCAAAGAACATTATTTCAACTTCAAGACCCCTTGAGCTACTTCACATGGACCTAACTAGGACACAAGCCTAGGAGGTAAAAGATACGACTTGTAATTGTAGATAACTTTTCTAGATTTACTTGGATATTATTTTTGACTCAAAAAGATGAAGCATTTTCAGCATTCTCTAAGTTTTATAAAAAGATCAAAAGATATCCACTTGGATATTATTTATTTATTTTGTGGCAAATTTGAACATTGGGAGAATAATTGCAAGAATTATCTTGCAAGATTGAAGTAGGGTGTAAGTATAGCATCAAAAGATGTGTATATGATACAGACCTATTTTTCATTGGGTGGCTCAGATTTTGATACTTGGGTATTGGATACTGTCTGTGGATTGTATATTTATAATTCATTACAGTGACTACAGAATATCAAAGTCTGAAAAAAGATGACCTTGAGCTTTATGGCACAAGTGGAGAGTCCATTAGCGCAGAGCTGTGGAAATCTGTATACTTGATTTGTCTTTGGATAAAATTTTAGAATTAAAAGACTGTTATTATATGCCAAAATCATTAGAAATATTATTTCTATATCTTTGTTATTAAAATAAGGTTATAAAATAAAGCTAATAAAAAATGAATGCTCCATTTTCTTTTCTAATGACTTTTATGGTAGTAGTTATATTGATAACAATCTTTTTATTCTTGCACTTAATGAAAATATTTTTCATATTAAAGAAATATAAAAAGAAAAAAAAAAGATGTGAATATTACATATCTTTGACATTGCCATCTTGATCATATTAGTGAGTCAAGGATAAATAAGTTATATAAAAATTTTTTTTTGACCCATATAATTGTGAATCATTGGGAACTTATGAATTTTATCTCATGGGTAAGATGATCAAGACTCCATTTTTTGAATATAGAGAGAGGACAAATGAGTTGTTAGCCTAGTACATATAGATGTATGTGGATCGATAACAACTCAAGCTAGAAGAGGATACTCCTATTTTATCATCTTTATGGATGATCTGTTAAGGTTCGGATATATGTATCTTATGAAATATAAATTCGAAGCCTTTGATAAGTTCAAGAAGTATCAAAATATGATCGAAAAAAAACTAAAAAAAGTATCAAGGTTCTTTGATCTAATCGAGAAGGAGAATACTTATCGAGTAAATTTTTTGATTATCTTAAAAGTAAAGGTATTCTCTCAAAATGGACCCCTTCTTATACACTCCAGTTAAATGGTGTAGCAGAAAGGAGGAATCGCACTTTGATGGATATGGTATGGTCCATGATGTGCTTCACTAATCTCTCAATATCTTTCTGGAGATATGTTCTAGAGACTGTCGCATATATTTTAAACAGAGTACCTTCAAAGTCTGTTGAAAACACACCATATGAGATATGAAAGGAAGGAAGCCTAATCTTAAACATCTTAAGATTTGGGGCTGTCTTGCTTATGTCAAAAATATTTTTGGATATAAGCTTAGTGCTAAATCAGACAAGTATAGATTTGTAAGGTATCTTAAGAAAACTAATGGATACTACTTCTACCATCCTACTGAATAAAAGGTATTTGTTAGTAGGTACACCACTTTCTTGAAAAATAAATTCTCCAAGAAGGAGGCAGTGGGAGGAATATTGAACTTACGAAGTTCAAAATCTACAAACCGATCTAGAAATACCTATGGTTGAACCATAAAAAGATTCTCAATCAAAAGTACTCAAGGATGAGGTACATCCACAATACACATCTCCTCTCTGAAGGTCAGATAGAGTGCATCAAAAATCTATGAGATATGATTTTATCTTTAAGAATGATAATTCGATTAACATCATTCAGGATGATGATCCATTGACCTATTCAGAAGCTGTCATGAGTAGAGACTCTGACAGATAGCTAGAAGCCATGAAATCTGAGATGGACTCGATGAACACCAACCAAGTGTGGACCTTGGTTGATGCATCTGAGGGTGTGACCCTAATAGGATGCAAGTGGATCTTCAAGAAGAAGATCGGAGCAGATGGCTAAGTAGAAACCTATAAAGCCAGGTTGGTGGTGAAGAGTTTTAGACAAAAATAAGAAATTGACTTTGATGAAATCTTCTCACCAGTGGCTATGCTTAAGTCTATCTGAATTTTGCTTGCTATAGCAGCATACTATGACTATGAGATCTGACAGATAGATGTCAAGATCACTTTCTTCAATGATAATCTTGAGGAAGAGGTCTATATGACTCAGCTAGAGGATTTATCTTAAGTGAGAGAGCAAATCAAGTATGCAAGCTAAAAAAATCTATCTATGGATTGAAGTAAGCTTTGAGGAGTTGGAACATCCGATTTGATATGACAGTCAAAGAGTTTGGCTTTATTAAAAATGAGGATAAATCATATGTGTATAAGAAGATAAGTGGGAGTGCTATTATCTTTTTGGTTTTGTATGTCGACGACATACTGCTCATTGAAAATGATATCCCAATGATGCAATGGGTCAAGACTTGGCTATCGAATAAGTTTTTCATAAAAGATTTAGATGAAGCATCCTATATATTGGATATAAAGATCTATAGAGATAGATCTAACAGGAATATTAGGCTTATCCCAGTCATGGTACATAGATCTCATATTAAAGAGATTTAATATAGAGGCAAGTAAGAGAAATTACCTGTCTACAAGTTATGACATCATCTCTCTAAGAAAATGTGTCCTAAGACACCAGAAGAGATGAAGAAGATGAACGAAATCCCTTATGCTTTGACTGTGGATCAATTATGTATGCCATACTATGTACCAGGCCTGATGTAGCTTATGCTTTAGACGTACTTAGCAGATTTTAGACTGATCTAGGAGAGGATCGTTGGAAAGCTGTGAAAAATATTCTGAAGTACCAAAAAAGGACTAAAGATATTTTTCTCATATATGAAGGAGGATCAGAGTTGAAACTAGAGGAATATATAAATTCTAATTTTCAATCTGATTCGGATAATAGCAAATCAATATCAGAGTACATATTTATCCTAAATGATGGACAGTGAGTTGGAAGAGTTTCAAGTAATAGACAGTAGCTGACTCAACTACTTAGGCAGAGTACATCGCTACTAGTGAAGTCGCTAAGAAAGCTGTCTGGATGAAGAAGTTTATCATGAAATTAGGAGTCATTCTTGAGATTGAAGAATCAGTGCCATTTTATTATGATAACACTGGGGCCATTATTCAAGCTAAGGAATCTAGGTTTCATCGAAGATCTAAGCACATGCTTAGATGCTTCCATCTCATTTGAAAAATTATAGAGGGACAAAATATTATCCTTAAACAAGTTGATACAAAGAACAATATAGCAGACCCATTCACTAAGGGTATACCACAGTAGCTATTTGATTATCATCTTAATTGTATGGGATTAAAATATAAAGACGATTAGCTTTAGTGCAAGTAGGAGATTGAAAGAAGAGTGCCCTAAAAGCCAATCACAAGTGTGTTGCGATTGAATTTTTCTTTGTAATTTTTTCAACTTATGTAATGATATTTATTATTTGATAATAAAATAAGATATTGATTCATCATTTTAGCGGCATCTTATTATGTCTAAGATTATGATGAATCCCAAAGATTAGGATAATAATTTTAGAAGACATGAATGGGTCATGCCAGTAAGATCTAAAATACTAAAATCTTAATCTTAAATATTCCTGATCATAGGAGCATTGAGTCGAAGATCAATATTTCAGATAGACTGGCACATCTTATGTATGCTTAATGGAGAAGGTGGTAGATCTCACTAGCCACTTGTGTGAAATACTAGTACAAAGATGTGGGTGCTCATTTGAAAATGAGTCCACTGAATTGACTCGATGATAGAGAATATCTTATGGAAGCCTTACTTGCATGTCAAAGATAGTTCTCTAAGTGAGAGTTGTGCAAGTGATCCTTAGACCTGAGATCATCATGAAATCTTATGCATATAAATCTATATTTTGGTTCATATCCAGATATGGCATTAAGACATGTACGGGATGTTCTGGATATGATGAAGTGTGTATGAAGAATATGAGTAGGTCAACATGGAATCGATCACTTCTAGTAAGAGGAGATCGTATTTTGTGTATTCTCATCCCTAGATGATTCAAAAAATTTTTTTTGATCAAAAGTAGGAAGAAGATTATAAAAAATTTCTAATACTTCATCATTAGAGTCATCATTGATTAATGAAGAATCAATATGAATATGTGTTTGAGTTTGACATGATTCCATACTCATGAACATATTCGGGATGCAGGAATGATTAAAGGATTGAATCACACAGTAACTTACCACTGAAGGGTATATTTGATATTTATATCAAATTTTATATCTTTTAGTTAGTCATGATATATTGCTAGATGTCAATCTTGACTTATAGATTTGATCAAATTAAAGAGTTTAATTTGATCGTCAATTAGAAAGGATTCTAATTGTTGAACTCGGATTAGCTCGATTGGATCTAAATCGGTTAGATTAAAATCTAATCAAATTTGATCAACTTGCATCGGATCTACTACTAGCTAGATATGGAATCCAATGGATCACACATCTATGAAAATTGATCAAGGACTCTTTTGATAAGGTTGATTGAAATTTTGGTTCCAATCAGGGTTCCCAGTAAGCTTTCTAGCACATGAAAACTCTAGCTCTTTGGGAGATCAATTTTGTCTCATACCTTGCTAATTTGCTAACCCAATTTGGTGAGCAATTGAGTCAGATCATGAAAAATGGTGCCACATCTCAAGTTAATGCCAAAAATCAAGAGTCTTCTTGGATGAGGACTCTTGGCACAAAGAAGAGGTCTTGTGTGCATGTTGGCATGAGCAGAAGGAAGAGTCCTTTTGGCTTGAGATTCAGACATGTGTGGTAGCCCACATGACCCTCCATCCTTTGGTGTACATCTCAAAGTATGAGATATATTTTTTCTAAAAAATATGGGATGGAGAAAAAATTGGAAAGGAGAAGGTCTTCGCATGCGTGCGGTGATGTCTCGCGACTCCTCATGCTTTAAAGAGTCCTTCTACAGATCAAATATGATTAAAATGGAATATCACCTATTTGATAATATTTCACTTTTAATAAGCTATTATATGGATATTTATTTGAAACTTTTTCAGATTTATCAAAAGGACAAACGGATGCCAGAAGCCCCTCCTCGTGTGTGCACACGTGGTGATAAGCATTCACGTGAAGAGATGCGAGGAACACATCCTTCTATGTGATTTTTCTCTCCCTTATCAAGTGATTTAGAATTAGAATTAAATCTTCTTTCCACATGAAAAATTTTGAATTTTTCTAATTTGAGAAGGGATGCAAAAACATCCCTTCTCTTGTTGCGCATGCGGGTGGATGTGCTGATCAATGTATCATTAATAAGAGTCCTTCTGCTTGAAGGATCTCTTGTCTCTGATATTCAGATCACATAAGGCTTTTGAGTGCGGTGTGTCCTTACATCTGAGCATCCCTCTGACACCTATAAATAGGTGTGCACACTAAGTGTTCAGAGCAATTCAATCTACTTTCCAATTTGTCTCCGTTGCTCTCCCTTCTTTCTTACAACCTATCTTAGTTTTAAGACAAGACTTAGGGATTTAAGATAAAGCTTAATTAGGTCTAGACAAGGATTAAGAAGATCCTAAAGAAGGAGATTCAGAAGTCCAGAGGAGGTTCTAAGAGGGTCGAGTTAGATTCTTGAAGAAATCTGATCGATATGAGGCTAGTTGAGTTCTAGGAGCTAGAACTCTTGAAGCAAAGTGAAGGAGGAGCGCTGTCTTTGATTCAATTTTCATATTGATCATTAATGGAGGGTGGGCACTTGGATGCCTTATAAAAATTAAGATTAGCACTATAGGTATTCTTCTTATCCAAGTTTAATTTAATTGTACTTGATTGTTATAGTCAAAGGTTTCTGGGCATTAGGGTTTTTGGTGCATCAAGTATTTTAAATAAAAATTTTAAACACCTAGCTCTTCCATTGCATCACCGAAAATCCAACAATATCATTACATAATTTTATGTATTTATTTTCTCTATAATTAATAAAATACTTTCAAGTTCTATTCAATTTCTTTTATGCTTGATTCCTGAATAAGTTACCTATAGGTGGGATGGATTATGATCGTGATAGGATATGGTCCATGCATAATAAAAATAATCGACTTTAGGATTTGATATTTACATAACCTGTTAGGATTTATACAATCTAATCAATTGATAGCCTATACTTGTGGGACGGACCATGATCTTGACAGGATATGGTTCGTACTCGGCAAGATAGTCTATGCTTGAGATTTATTTGCAAGACTTCTAATCGATTATGAATTTAATGCTTAAAAAAAAGATAAATATCAAAATTTATGTCTATGATTATTTAGAAATCTGAAGATATCTTTTTCATTATCTATGTCTCCCAATTTCATCTTTGATTTAAATTAGTTGGTTTTAATTAAACCATTACCCACTTTTTAAGAATCAAACTTTTTTTTTGCTTAGTTAATTGTATCTCAGTCCTCTAATCCCTATCGATACGATCCTGACTCATCCTATCTATATAGTTTGGGTTAGATTTATTTTTGACCGCCTATAATAGTGATCAAATTTTGGCATCGTTGCCCATCTATATAGTTTGAGTTAGGTTTATATTTACCGACAACGGTGCTAAAATTTGATCACTATCATAGGCGGTTAAGAATAAAAACTAACTCAAACTATATAGATAGGGTGAGTCGGGATCATATATATAGAGATCTAGGATAATTATTTTATGAAGAAGTAATATAAGAGAATTGATTGTGAAAGAATTTAAAAATAAAATAGAAACAATTAAACTATAAATTTAAAATAATTTATGAATGAAAATAAGTTAGAGAGATAACTCAAGAATTTTGAATCCACCATGCAAAATAAATTTTATTTTATTTTTTTATGTTATAATATTAATAATTATGATTAGGATATTAGTATAATTTATCTCTGAGAGGTATGGACTGTATCCGTAAATTATGACTCATCTGTTTGGTGTATAAACTATCTAAATCTAATTATAAACTATAGAATTTAATTTAATATACTGCATGTGGGGAAATTCAGTGCAGGGGTAAAATGGTAATTTTAAAATTTTTTCAAAATCACTATTTTAAAGTGAAAATTATTAATTAATCTAATTAATTAATATAAATTTATCTTACACTAGGATCTAAATATGATATATAGCATGCATTCATTTAAATTTGAAATTTAAATTCGAACAGTAAACACTTTACTGTAATATGTTCAGAACACAATACCTTTGTGCGGGTAGTAGATCGCCGTAATCTGATCACCGTCGGAAGAGTCTGATCATCGCAATACAGTCACACAGCATGTCTGGCCTCTGTGGATCGTTCACATGAAGCTCTCGATCTGATCGACTCCTCACGAGTGCTAGCTCGTTGTAGAGCTCTTTTGATGGCCGATACTGATCGAACTCCTTCGATCGATGTTTGTCGATTCTTTGGATGCTCCAGATTATCAACAGACGTGCTTGAGAGGATGTTGAAGATCTTCTTGAGATTTTGTGGGCTCACGACACTCGTAGCTCACTTTCTCACTTCCCGAACCCCAGGCTAAAACTCTAGGGAACTCACCGAAAACCTTGCACCCACTTTTCTTTCTTTTCTTTCTTTTTCTCTTGGAAGGATATGGACTTCCTTCTCATGCACAAGACTTCTCACACCCCAGAATTTTTCTCCAAAAATCTTCATCTAGCACGCCCCACTCTTCTCCTCCTTTTATAACAATGTCAAACGTCTTATCTAAAAGAAAGGATAAAGATGAGTAATTGCATATTTGAATTCAAATCAAATTTTAAATTCAAATAGACACCAACTCATCCCTTATCCACTAAAGGCATGAGGTATGGCTTAAATTGTGCATGGAGTATTTTCATGAGAAACTTTTTTCCATGTATTAAATGGGGCGTAAAAAAAGGGATAAGGTGCAAAGATTGATTGCCCATTCAAATTCAAACTTTATTTTGAATTTGAATGGCCAATCAATCATCCTTATCCATTCAAGTGGCACATTAAAGTGGGACATAGAGAGGGCTTGGCATGAGAAAAAAATTCATGAGAAGTTCCTTCTCATGAATTCAAATGGGTGCAATGGAAGTGAGGTGGCGCATAGAGATTGGGTCAAGGTGGTTTAATTATTTAAACCAACCTAATTGAATGAAATAAGTTAGGTCCAATTAGACTAATTTAAATCTAACTTAATTAGACTTAATTAGGCTCAATAAAATCTTAATCAAATCAGAAATTGACTAAGCCCAACCCCTGATCAAATCAGGGACCAAACCATCTCGATGATTAGGTCAACTCTTAACCTAATCGGGTCAAACCCAATTGAATCCAATTCAATTGGACTTGATCCAAAAATAATTACTCCATCAAATTGAGTTAATTAATGATCAAATCACTAATTAAACCTTTCATAAATACTGAGTCTAAATTCGATGGGCAATCGGGCATCAGAATTCATCGATATGTCACCCTGATCGAAAAGTCCCAACCAGTGGGACTCTTGACCCCGGTACCCATAATGTGTGGAATTCGTGATTAGAGAATCCTGATTCTCGATCACTGAGTCTCAAATATGTAGGATTCTACACCAGCCATCAGATCAGATAGGAACCTCTAATGTGTGTGACCCCGCAGGTTCAAACCTAAGCCGGTAGCACGGAAACCAATTCTTGTACTAATCGAAGTGACCATCTAGCAATGGTACCCGACGTTCGGATAGGTCGAAGAGTCACAATCGCAACACTTAGAACCTACATGAATATGGTTACTGTATAGTTCATCCTTTTGACCCCTGTGTTTAGGACGACTCAGGATTAAACTGTCAACCCTGATCAGATCATCCGAATCGTGCTCAACTCAAACAGTCCTGTGACTCCTCACAAGGACTATCCTGGCCAAGGTTTTGCTAAATTGAAACACGACTGTACACAGCTCCTAAACTGGAGTGGTCAATCCCATCTTGACACACGCACCGATAAGTCAAGTACTTGACTACACCCAGCAGCCTTCCGTCACTGAATTAAAAATTCAGGTAGTCCAGTGCCTAAGTGCAGTGAGTTGCTTGCAAGTCACCGTGGCGATCTCAGGTCGGAGGGATATTTATACTCATATTTCATCAGAGCAAATCTTGACAGTAGAAATAGCTCCAGAGTCGGTCACGTTCAGTGCAGATGTACCCTTACATCTCACATGTATGCCATACCAGTGTCTCCACACTCATTGGTTAAGAGGACAACCAACCTATATGGCACACAATGACCTATGCTTGATAAACGTTGTCGTCCTTGGTAACAACGTATCATTTGGTCGCGAACAGATTTAAGGACTAAACGACAAATCCTCCTTTGTCGAGTCTAAATAGTCCTAAGGACTTCACCGCAACATAGGAGTTCATTAGAAGATGAAACATTTTGTGATGAAAAATACCAAAATAATTTTTACTAATTCATAATTCATGTACAAATACAAAAATAGCATAACCGTCAATAGGTTGACGATTGACTTTGGAATACTATTCCCAACAATCTCCCACTTGGCCTAAAGCTAATCGGTGCAGTATCTAATACCCATCTTCGACTTGTAGTTGTCGAACTCCTTCACCGCAATGGCTTTAGTGAATGGGTCAGCCAGGTTCTCCTTTTCGTCGATCTTCTGAAGATCGACGTCACCTCGATCCATAATTTTTTGGATGAGATGGTAGCGGCGTAGAATATGCTTCGTCCACTGGTGTGCCTTTGGTTCCTTCACCTGAGCAATAGCTCCAGAGCTATCACAGTAGAGCAGAACTGGACCAACAAGGGAGGGTGCTACTCTGAGCTCGGTGATGAATTTTCTCAGCCACACCACTTCTTTGGCAGCATCTGATGCAGTGACATACTCCACCTCGCAAACTGAATCAGCCACTGTGTGCTGCTTGGAACTTTTCCAGCAGATAGTCCCACCATTAAGGGTAAAAATAAATCCCGACACACTTTTGCTGTCATCGTGATCAGACTGGAAACTAGAGTCTGTAAACCCTATAAGTCTCAAGTCTGATTCACCATAAATAAGCCACTGGTCCTTAGTATTTCTTAAATACTTCAGGATGGTTTTAACAACCTTCCAGTGATTCTCCCCTGGATCAGATTGGTATCTACTCACTACCCCTAGTGAGTATGCCACATCTGGTCGTGTACATGTCATGGCATACATGATAGATCCCACTGTCGAAGCATATAGAATCCTACCCATACGCTCTCTCTCTTGAGGTGTTGTCGGACAATCCCTCTTCGAGAGAGAAATTCCATGGCCTATCGGAAGATAGCCTTTCTTGGAATTCTCCATGCTGAACCTCTTCAGCACAGTATCAATGTATGTGGACTGAGATAAACCAAGTAACCTTTTAGATCTATCCCTATAGATCCTCATCCCTAGAATGTAGGAAGCTTCTCCCAGATCCTTCATGGAGAACTATGACGACAGCCAAATTTTTATTCCCTGTAATGCAGGGATATCATTCTCGATTAAGAGAATGTCATCCACATACAATACAAGAAATACTACTACTGGACCATTAGCCCACTTATAAATGCATGGCTCTTCTCCGTTCTTAACGAAGCCATACGTCTTGATCGTCCTATCAAGACGTATGTTCCAACTCCGGAATGCCTGCTTAAGTCCATAAATGGACCTCTATAGCCTGCACACCTTAGACTCATCTGTGAATGTGAATCCTTCAGGTTGTATCATATATATCTCTTTATCCAGCTCTCCATTTAGAAAAGCTGTCTTCACATCCATCTGTCAGATTTCATAGTCCAGATGGGCAGCTATCGCAAGCATAATCCGAATGGATTTGAGCATTGCCACAGGAGAAAACATCTCGTTATAGTCTATACCATAACATTGATGATATCCCTTGGCAACCAGACGGGCTTTATAGGTTTTCACCTTTCCGTCTGTGCCTTTCTTCCTCTTGAAGACCCACTTACACCCTATGGGTTTTACTCCTTCAGGTGGGTCAACCAATGTCCACACATCGTTGACCTTTATGGACTCCATTTCGGATTTCATGGCCTCCAGCCATTTCTCAGAGTCGGATCTCTGCATTGCATCCATGTAGGTGATCGAATCCTCATCGTTTTCATCAAGTTCGATAGGATCACCATCCCAGACCAAGAAACCATAGTATCTGTCCGGTTGTCGTGGTACTCTATCAAATCACCTTAAGGGTGCTTGAACAATAGGCTCCGAATCTGATCTAACCAAATTCGATTCTGGTTCAACAACTTGTGTCGGTTTTTTCACTTGTCGAACTTCGTCAAGTTCGACCTTAGAGGCAATAGTCCCTTCATCAAGAAACTTCTTTTCCAAAAAGATTGCCTGAAGGCTGACAAACACCTTTTACTCATCAGCTAGGTAGAAGTAATATCCTTTGGTCTCTTTTGGGTACCCTATAAAGTTACACTTGTCAGACCTAGGTCCAAGCTTGTCCATAATTAAACGTTTAACATAAGTCGGACACCCCTAAATCCTAAGGTGTGAGAGTACTGGCTTACGTCCTATCCATATCTCATATGGCATTTTGGTTACAGACTTACTCGAAACTCTATTTAGAAGGTAACGAGCCGATTCGAGCGCATATCCCCAGAGGAAGATCGACAGACTAGCAAACCCCATCATAGATCGAACCATGTCCAACAAGATTCGATTCTTCCTTTCAGATACACCATTATGTTGTGGTGTTCCAAGAGGAGTCCACTGAGAGAGAATCTCATTCTCCCCAAGATATGTCAGAAAATCATTAGAAAGGTATTCACCTCCTCGATCAGATTGAAGAGTTTTAATATACTTTTTAGTTTGTTTTTCTACCTCATTTCAGAATAGTTTGAACATTTCAAATGACTCCAATTTATGCTTCATTAAATAGACATACCCATACCTCAATAGGTCATCTGTTAAGGTTATGAAGTAGAAATATCCACCTCTTGCACTTGAGCTCATGGGTCCACATACATCAGAATGTACCAAACCCAAGAGTTCACTGGCTCACTCACCTTTTTCAGTAAAAGGTGATTTGGTCATTTTACCAAGAAGACAGGACTCACAGGTTGGAAGTGATTCACAATCACGTACTTCAAGAATTCCTTCTTAAGCCAACTTATTTATTCTGTTCTTATTGATATGACCTAGCCTACAGTGCCAAAGGTAGACTTCTGACACATTATCTATTCGAGGGCATTTACCGGAGGTTTGAACTACATTAACAGGTTGTGATAGAAAGTAAATTCCATTATTAAGTTGTCCAACAAACATTGTAACACCATTCAAAATGATATTGCAAACATTTTCTTTTATTAAAAATTGATAACCGTTCATGGCCAAAAGGCCTACAGAAATAATATTTAATAAAAAGCTTGGACAATAGTGACATTCACTCAGAATTACGTTTCGAGAATTGATTACAAGGTTCATGATTCTAATGCTAGAATTGAAACTTTGCTTCCATCTCCAACGTTCAGGAATCTCTCGCCTTCATCAAATCTTCTACTGACCTGCAGACCCTGCATCGAATTACAAATATGATAAGGGCTTCCGGTATCCAATACCCAGGCAGTAGTATCATAAATGGAAAAGTTGCAAGGTGTTATCATATAAGTACCTTGCTTCTTCTTCGGCCTGTTTGGGTCCAGGGAAGCAATGTATAGAGGACAGTTCCTCTTCTGGTGCCCCTGCTTCTTGTAAAAGAAGCACTCCGCCTGGCTCTGGTCGGGCTTGCACTTCTTGGTCTGACCCTGTGCAGACGTCCCAGCATGCAGCTGCACCTTCTTATTCTTCTTCTTCTTGTTCTTCTTCTTCCCTTTCTTAAAGGGTCGACGGCCAGAAGAAGACCCTCCCACAACATTCACCAACTCCTTATGGAGCTGGTGATCCTTCTCAAAGTTCTGCAACAACCCCAACAAACCATGGTAGTTCATTGCAGGCTTTGTCATCCGAAAATGAGTAAAAAAGGGAGGAAGAACTTGGGCAATGAATTAAGGATCGCATCCTTACTGAGCTGCTCGTGCAGGGAAAAGCCCAGTTTAGTTAGGCGCTCAATCATTTCGATCATGTACAGTACATGATCAGTGACTGAGGCTCCATCCCTCATCCGAGCATTGAAAATGGCACAACTAGTTTTGTGCCTTTCAACGTCATCAGGCGTGCCAAAGGAGTTGTTCAACATTTGAAGCATCTCCTGTGGCTGGGCGTTCTTGAACCTGCGACTGAACTCATCATTCATTGCCGCTAGCATAATGCACCGAATGGTGGTGCGGTCATTGAGCCACTTCTGATAAGTGTCTCGGACCGTCCCTCTAACGTTCGGGGCTGGCTCCTCAGGTACCGGATCCGTTACTACATAAAGGATCCGCTCATGCTCAAGGATAATTTTTAATTTTTGATACCAGCTATCGAAATTAGGTCCCATGAGCTTGTCATTAGCTAATAATGACCGGAGGGACAGGGTAGTGGCCATAGCTGCATAAAGAAAAATCAGACCTCTATTAGTACATAAATTATAAATACTAAAGACTTGGACTTTAGTCTAAAGTTTCTCCCAGTATTTTTACGAACTGGTAGTCTCAACCTCCAATTCGAGGAATTACTTTAATTCCTTAGTGGGTACTAGAATCTACACAGACTACACATGAGCCCAACTTTGGTTGGTCAACCCATGTGCATCTATGGGTAGGTTCATAACCAGTTGTTTCTCTAAACAACTTCTAGTAATTGATTTTGCCCCAGAACCTAATCAGTAGGCTTTGGCCTCTACTGAAAAGATCTGGTTAGGTCCAACCATTAACATGATTTGATTTGGTGAATCAGACCAATAAATGATCAGGCCTGACTTTGACCGACCAACCTGACCACCATCAAAAAGACTCAAACTAAATTATCATATTATGAATGATAATTCCTTTAGTCAATAAGCACCAGGCCTTTGGGCCTCCAATGATTATTAAACTAATGGACTCATTATCACTCACTTAATGGGAGGCTATGACTTAGTTATCAATATAACTTAATCATTTTTAGGGACCTAATAAGTTTTGAGGATTTTATTAAAGGATAGATAAGAAGAAAATATCCAGCCAATTTCAATCCTCCCACTGACTTCACCAAGTCAGATTAAAAAAAAGATTTAATTAAAACTGGCATTAGGAGCACTTAAATCAGTCAAACTGATTTACTTAATGACATGGGTGAGCCCTAATCACCAAGTGATCTAATCAAAACTTAATTCATCAGGTTGGCCAGGTAAGTGAGATCAGTGGTGGGGATAAGCCATTAACTCGTCAGAGATCAAATCACTGCGAGTAGCTCCCGCTTAAAAACCACTGGTTAAAATGCCAAACTTACCTTAGACACCAACCAGTTCATTAGTTTTAATTTGATCAACTTAATAAATAGGGTTCCACCGCGTAGCCATGAATTAAGTCCATCTTGGTCTAGTTAAAGACATGGACCCATTCAACTACAACTATTGGAGTTGAGTCTAGAGTATCCTTGACCTAATCTAATTCAACTTTTGATTAGATTTGATCAATTACTCTAATTTAGTCCATTTCTTTAAGCTAACCTTAGGTCTAACCCAATTATGGACCTAAACCATCTAACCCATTGACCCACAAGTTTATGCAATTATCTTAGGTCTTAATTCATAATTCTAGACCTACTAGACAACACTTAATTCTTTTAATTAAGTATTTGGACTGATGGATCAGGGTTTGGTATTTTGAAAATAATTTTCAAATTTGAAAGGTTTTATTTTCTGTTCACCAAATATGTTGACTCATTTCACAAATAGATCAGCACATTTTATAAATAGCAATCCTATTGCTAATTACATAATAGAAAACAACTCAATCAAAATAAATCATGAATATTCCTTTAGATCTAATCTAACACATTCATGATAAATTTCATAATTGAACCTTTACAATTAATTCCTTTCGCTGCTTCATCTGTATGGGATATAATTGCAGCGGTACCCCTACCGCCATAGGAGACCCCATCGAATGGGAGGAGAGGGCCTTTAAACCCTGCTTTTCTCCTATGATCGGACGCTATGGCAACCAACCCAATTCAATTACTTGCTACTTGGATCAAGTATATCTAAATATACCAATTTCAAAATTTAAATTTTAAATTTTAAATTTTGAATTTCAAATTTCAAACAAATTTTAAATTTTTGAATTTCAAATTTTGAATTTTAAATTTTGAATTTTGAATTTAAAATTTCAATCAAATTTTAAATTTTAAATTTTAAATTTTTGAATTTTGAATTTTGAATTTCAAATTTTAAAATTCAAATTTCAAATTTTGAATTTTAATTTTTGAATTTTGAATTTTGAACAACTTTCAAAATTCAAATTTCAAATTTTAAATTTTAAATTTTAAATTTAAACTTTTAGATTACAACTTAATCTATGCATGCAAATATATATATCATATCTAAGAACCCGCTCTGATACCATTTGTGAGAAAATTCAGTGCAGAGATAAAATGATAATTTTAAAACTTTTCAAAATCACTATTTTACAGTAAAAATTATTAATTAATTTAATTAATTAACATGAATTTATCCTACACTAGGATCTAAGTATGATATATAGCATGCATTCATTTAAATTTGAAATTCAAATTCGAACAGTAAACATTTACTGTAATGTGTTCAAAACATAATACCTTTGTGCGGGTAGTAGATCGCCGTAATCTGATCACCGTCGGGAGAGTCTGATCATCGCAATACAGTCACACAGTGTGTCTGGCCTCTGCAGATCATCTACATGAAGCTCCCGGTCTGATTGACTCCTCACGAGTGTTAGCTCGTTGTAGAGCCCTTTTGACGGTCGATGCTGATTGAACTCCTTCGATCGATGTCTGTCGATTTTTCAGATACTCCGAATCATCAACAGACATACTTGAGAGGATGTTGTAGATCTTTCTGAGATTTTATGGGCTCACAACACTCGTAGCTCACTTTTTCACTTCCCGAACCCCAGGCTAAAACTCTAGGAAACTCACCGAAATCCTTGCACCCACTTTTCTTTCTTTTCTTTTTTTTTTTCTCTTGGAAGGATATGGACTTCCTTCTCAGGCACAAGACTTCTCATGCTCCAAAATTTTTCTTCAAAAATCTTCATCTAGCACGCCCCACTCTTTTCCTCCTTTTATAACAACGTCAAACGTCTTATCCAAAAAAAGGATAAAGATGAGTAATTGTACATTTGAATTCAAATCAAATTTTGAATTCAAATAGACACCAACTCATCCCTTATCCACTAAAGGTGTGAGGTGTGGCTTAAATTGTGCATGGAGTATTTTTATGAGAAACCTTTTCTCATGTATTAAATGGGGCGTAAAAAAAGAGATAAGGTGCAAAGATTGATTGCCCATTCAAATTCAAACTTTATTTTGAATTTGAATGGCCAACCAATCATCCTTATCCATTCAATTGGCACATTAAAGTGGGGCATGGAGAGGGCTTGGTGTGAGAAAAAAATTCATTAGAAGTTCTTTCTCATGAATTCAAATGGGTGCAATGGAAGTGAGGTGGCACATGGAGATTGGGTCAAGGTGGTTTAATTATTTAAACCAACCTAATTGAACCAAATAAGTTAGGTCTAATTAGACTAATTTAAATCTATCTTAATTAGGCTTAATTAGGCTCAATAAAATCCTAATCAAATCAAAAATTGACTAAACCCAATCCCTGATCAAATCAGGGACCAAACCATCTTGACGATTAGGTCAACTCTTAACCTAATCGGGTCCAACCCAACTGAATCCAATTCAATTGGACTTGATCCAAAAATAATTACTCCATCAAATTGAGTTAATTAGCGATCAAATCACTAATTAAACCTCTCATAAATATGAGTCCAAATCCGATGGGCAATCGGGCATCAGAATTCATTGATATGTAACCCTGATCGAAAAGTCCCAACCAGTGGGACTCTTAACCCCGGTACCCATAATGTGTGGAACTCGTGATCAGAGAATCCTGATTTTTGATCACTGAGTCTCAAATATGTAGGATTCTACACCAGCCATCAGATCAGATAGGAACCTCTAATGTGTGTGACCCCGCAGGTTCAAACCTAAGCCAGTAGCACAGGATCCAATTCTTGTACTAATCGAAGTGACCATCTAGCAATGGTACCCGACGTTCGGATAGGTCGAAGAGTCACAATCACAACACTCAGAACCTATATGAATATGGTTACTGTATAGTTCATCCTTTTGACCCCTGTGTTTAGGACGACTCAGGATTAAACTGTCAACCCTGATCAGATCATCCGAATCGTGCTCAACTCAAACAGTCCTGTGACTCCTCACAAGGACTATCCTGGCCAAGGTTTTGCTAAATTGAAACACGACTGTACACAGCTCCTAAACTGGAGTGGTCAATCCCATCTTGACACACGCACCGATAAGTCAAGTACTTGACTACACCCAGCAGCCTTCCATCACTGAATTAAAAATTCAGGTAGTCCAGTGCCTAAGTGCAGTGAGTTGCTTGCAAGTCACCGTGACGGTCTCAGGTCGAAGGGATATTTATATCCATATTCCATCGGAGCAAATTTTGACAGTAGAAATAGCTCCAGAGTCGTCACGTTCAGTGCAGATGTACCCTTACATCTTACCTGTATGCCATACCAGTATCTTCACACTCATTGGTTAAGAGGACAACCAACCTATATGGCACACAACGATCTATGCTTGATAAACGTTGTCGTCCTTGGTAACAACGTATCATTTGGTCGCGAACAGATTTAAGGACTAAATGATAAATCCTCCTTTGTCGAGTCTAAATAGTCCTAAGGACTTCACCACAACATAGGAGTTCATTAGAAGATGAAACATTTTGTGATGAAAAATATCAAAATAATTTTTATTAATTCATAATTCATGTACAAATATAAAAATGAGCACAACCGTCAATAGACTGATGATTGACTTTGGGACACTATTTCCAACACTGCAATCTATCTCTCCTAAGCACGTATCGTATCCATAGATCATGGTATGTCTGTAGAGAGTATAGACCGTGTAAGCTCGATCAATATCTCAGAACATAAAAAGATATAAAATAAAAATATAATTCTATTATATAAAAATTAAATATAAAAAAATAAAAATTTATTTATAGGTTTCATCGTATTTTTGAGTTGGAGGTGTCTAGCCATGCATAAGGATCTCCAGCTCTTCCTCCATATTTTTCTCTTTCTCCTAAAGTCTAAAACAATATCTAGAAAAGAAAAGAAAAGCTCTGCTGCTACTCTCTGCCCTGTTGCTTCTACTCTCTCCGTTCTCTCTTTTTTTTTCTTTCTTTTTTTCTGAAAAAGGCATCTTCACATTACCCACTTTTTGATGCGAACATCAATATTTTCTAAGGCAAAGAGGCCCGATTATTCGGTGGGAGATCAATATTTAGAAATTATCTTTTTTTTAAAGGGTAAAATTCTTTCATATTTTTTATTGTTTGATGCAAAGATTGATGCTTCTTGAGCCAAAGAGGCCCAATTACAAGGTGAAAAATGTTCAAAATTTATTTTATTTTATTATATTTTATGAAGGAACGTATAAATATTTTATTTATGCTTATAGAAAGTAAACTCTTCTTTGACTCTAGTAGGTAGTGTTAGCAATACTAGAATGCTAGAATGATTTTTATTCTAAATTTAACTATTTATTAGGTTTTCTTAATAGTTGATCCCTCGATGTCTCAAAAATTTTTTAGATGAACATTAATTATTGTTTCAAAAATTTATTTGATTCAACTCAAATCTAGGATAATCTTGTACTTAAATGCTAAATACTCATTTCTTTGAAGACTTTAAAAAATTTTTATTATCTTTATCCCCCAACTTAATTTTCATTATCCTCAATGGAGTAACAAAAAATAAAATAAAGACATATAAATAAGGTAAGGAGAGATGTCACCTGACTAGGTGTATGCGTGTATTGCCAGATGCTTCCGTAAGAAGTAGTCTATTATTCCTAAAAAAATTTAAAAATCACTAGAGCAAAGGTTAGAGAAAATAAAAAATTTAGATTACCTCTCAACAAGTGCTAAGTTTAATATCTTCAGTTGAACTCTATGATTCTCACCTATTCTGTGTCAAATATTGGATTAACAAATTTTAGTAGTTTTGGATTGCCAATCTTAGGTACATCCTTCAGTGTTTCAAAAGGATAGGGCCAATCAGAAGGCCTTATCATTATGATCATAAAATATCTATGGAATGCTCTACGACAATTAGCCCAGATTAATAGAGTATACTCATCAAGCATGCCATACTAGGGTCTAAAAATATCAAGATCAAGAAGGGATGGTATTTGCTGGGCCGAGATGGATGGTGATGGTTTAAAAATTTCTTCAATTATAGCCTGATCTACCCTAATCTCAGTCTCAGATATAATATGTCTTGGCATATTTCCTTCTTAATCTAAAGCCTAGCACTTTTTTCAAATTAACATTAACTCTATCTCCATACATCGTTTTAGTACTATAAATAAATTTAGAGGCAATCCTCAAAAGTAGTACCAAATAAAGAGAAATCAATCATAAACATCTCAATATCGTTATCCTTTATTTCAGAGATATCTCATCCGATAGCTTCTTTATGTACTTTTAAAATACCTACAAGTTAAGCTTCCTGATTAGGAATTACTGGAAGGATGTCAGTGGGTACGTCAGGAAGTGGCTTCAGTTCTGGAGTAGTTGGTGATTCTAACTAGGGAGCTATTGGTGAGCTAGGTGGTGGCTCATATTTTTTGATCTCAAGTGGGGTGGTTTTGGGATAGGGTGTAGCTATTAGGTCATTTTTTTCTGTAACATACCTATCTTCATCACAATCATCTATCTCAAAATGAGCCTAACAGGGATTTAACGAATCCTGAGAAAGAATTGTCGGTGTAACTTTCTCTATTGTGTTATTCATTTGTGGTTCTTGAAAAGTCTCAATTAATTCCATCATTTCATTAATTTATTCTCCCTTCCCATTAAAAAAGAATGGGTGATTCTATGATACTTGAGAATGGGACCATAGGTAGATAAGGTGATGATGGAATTGGTTCGACTCACCTTTCTAATTCTTTCCTAATTGTTTCTGCCTTAGTCAAATAGTCTGTATTGATCTTTTTGGTTGTGCAAGGTTGTTCTATGATCATTTAATTTTCGAGAGTCATCATCGATTGTTCAGAAAAAGTTATAGGGACATTAAAACTTCTAATCAGGTATTGTCCCTCAGAGTCACTCTCAGGTTGACTAGACAGCTTTCTTTCCTCCTTTCGATTGAGTGTGAGTGCTAGCTTTTCTAGTTCTTTGAAGGATTGCATAGAGGAGTAAAGGGTCTGTTAGCTGAGTTGATTGTAGTGTTCTATCCTGTCTAATGTTTGCTGAAACTCCTTTCAAAAGTTGGATCATAGTTAGTTGGAGGAGTTTGATATTGAGGATAGGGCATGTCGTAATAAGGTGCATCCATAAATGTAGGTCATTGTGTCACTGAGATAACCACTGATTGTGGTATCCATAAAAAATTTGATTGAGCCCCCCAGCTTGAATTATAGGTATTGAAGTATGGGTTGCTTGCTGATCTATAGGCCATGTGAGTTTGATCTTGATAAACTTGCTCATATATAGACTCAGAAAATTAGTGTGCAGTTGGGCATTCACTCACAAAGTGAGTGAAGCTCGAATATATTGTGCAAACTTGTTGTGCAGAAAGATAAGATGGATAAGGAGAGTGTTTCATGGCTGTTAAATAATCTAATCTGTGGGACAGCTCATCCAATCTATTATTGAGATCTATCTTGGATTATTTTGATTGTTTAGATATGCAATTAAGGGGTCTAGATCAGAACAATCCTCTTCTGTATTTTTTTTTAATGGACAAAAAGAGAAAAGAAAGGAGAGATAGATGAGAAGAGAGTTCTAAAGATGAGTCCTAAGGAGTCTTAAATCTAAAGATGATAGAGAAGAGTATTTTAATTAGGTTTAAATTATAGATTAACAATCAAGTTAGACAATCAATTCTAGCTAATGGTTATCCTAGATCTAGATAGTTTCTAACTATTTCAAAGCCACCTTCGAGCACTCCAAGTAAAAGACTAGCCACTCAACTGGCTAGGTAAGTATAAAGTTAGTGGGGGTTCCCTCGTTACTTTCCATAGACACTAATTAAAATTGGTCAGGTAAGCAAATAGAACCAATTAAATAACCACCTTCCTTTAGAATCTTGTCCCTGAACCACTTTCTTAGACACCAATCAAAATGACTAACCCTAACTTGGTCCAACTCTTAGGGTCCCTTATCCTAGTGAGCTTGAGAGTTCTTAGGGGCTAACGTCTAATTAATTTTAATTTAAAATTTAGATTAATACAGAATATAGAGTTGTGGTTTGTGGGCCAAAGAAGGATGATAAAATCTTTATCTTATCTTATTTAATTGGGTTAAGTATCCTTAAAGTATTTTATGGAAGATGCAATGCAATTAGAAAAGATGTCCAAACATGTTAAGTTCTTTTTTTTTTTATTGTGTTTTAGGTTTCTCTACATTAATTAACTATTATGAGATGTATATTTTGTTTCTTTTTATGTTAAAGTTATTTAAAGCAAGAAGAAATAAAGATAAATTTTAAATTAGATTAATTAGGTATGAGAAGATCTAGAGAGTCTAAACATAAAAAAAAATAAACTAAATTAAGTTAGAAATATATGACAACTAGATATCTTACAATTAAAATAAAAAATTAAATCTATTTTCAGGATAGTAAATTATTCTAAGCTATGAAAAGCAGTAAGTCACTAGGCTATAGGAAGTAGAAAATTTTTTATGTATGCAAAAAAAGTAATCTAGCTAGAAAGCAGTAAAGTAATATAAGGTAAAAATAAATATTAATATTATTTATTTTTTTTATTTTATTTTTACTTAGTCAATACAACTGTGCCAATGATTTCTGGTAACGACGTCAAAATTTGATTGCTGTCGTAGGCGATCAAAAATAAATCTAAGTCAAACTATATACATAAGATGAGTCAGAATCGTATCCATGGGGATCAGAGGGCTGAGATGCAATTAACTAAGCAAAAGAGAAAGTTTGATTCTTAAAAAGTGGGTAATAGTTTAATTAAAACTAACTAATTTAAATCAACGATGAAATTGAGAGAAATAGATAACAAAAAAAATGTCTTTATGTTTCTAGATGATCACAGGCATAAATTTTGATATTTATTTTTTTCTAAGCAATTAAATTCATAATCGATTAGGAGTCTTGCAAACAAATCTCAAGTATAGGCTATCTTACCAAGTACAAACCATATCCTGTCAAGATCATAGACCGTCCTACAAGTATAGACTATC
>NW_027332424.1:99531-119825 GCF_000442705.2 Elaeis guineensis
TAAGGACCAATGGTTGGTTATGACGAGTCAGATCTGAAACTTGTGGGGTTCACAGACTCCAGCTTCTAATCTGACCATGATGACAGCAGGAGCGTGTCGGGTTATATCTTTACTCTGAATGTGGAGCCATCTGCTGGAAGAGTTCCAAGCAGCATACTGTGGCAGACTCTGTTTGTGAAGTGGAGTATATCGAAGCATCAGATGCCGCGAAGGAAGCTGTGTGGCTGAGGAAATTCATCAACGAGCTCGGAGTAGCACCCTCCCTCGATGGTCCAGTCCTGCTCTACTGCGACAGCACTGGTGCCATAGCTCAGGTGAAGGAACCCAAAGCACATTAGCGGACGAAGCATATCTTGCGCCGCTTCCACCTGATCCGAGAGATCGTGGATCGAGGTGACGTCGACCTTCAAAAGATCGACGGAAAGGAGAACCTAGCCGACCCCTTCACTAAAGCCCTGGCAATAAAGGAGTTCGACAACCACAAGTCGAAGATGGGTATTAGATACTGTGCCGAGTGGCTTTAGGACAAGTGGGAGTTGTTGGGAAATGTGTCCCAAAAAAGCCAATCGTCAAGCTGTTGACGTTGAGCAACCAAGTATTGTAATTGATTTGTTAATAAATAAAATATATTTGGCATCTTCATCATAAGCTTTCATCTTCTAATGAACTCCGTTGTTATGATGAAGTCCTTAGGACTATTTAGGTTCGATAAAGAGAGGATTTATCGATTAGTCCTTAAAACTGTTCACGATCAAATGATAGGCTGTTAATAAGGACGACAGCTTCTATCGAGCATAGGTCGCTGTAGGCCATATGGGTTGGTTGTCCTCTTAACCAAGGAGTGTGGAGACACTGGTATGGCATACAGGTGAGATGTAAGGGTACATCATCATTGAACGTGACTAACTCCAGAGTATTCTACTGTCGAGAATATCTCTGATGGATATAGGTATAAGTGTCCCTTAGACCTGAGATCGCCTCAGTGACTTACAAGCAACTCACTGTGCTTTGGTACTGGACTAACTGAATTTCTAATTCAGGGACGGAAGGCTTCTGGGCACAGTCAAGTACTTGCGAAGTCAGAATGTGATCGAGATGGGATTGACCACTCCAAGAGTTGGAGAAGAATGAGTCGCTGTATTTCAATTTAGCAAAATCTTGGCCAGGGTAATCCATCAGATGGATTTGATATTTTGAAATACAATGTGGACAACCTGATCAGAGTTGATAGTTGAGCTCTGGGGTGTCCTATGATCATTTTGGTCAAGGGGATGAATTATATGAAAATTATATCCGCATGGGTTCTAAGGATGTTGTTCTACACATTCGACCTATCCGGTCGTCGGGTACCATTGCTAGATGGTCACTTCGATTGGTATAGAAATTTATTCCTATGCTACCGACTTAGGTTCGGACCTATGAGGTCACACACATTAGAGTTCATGATCCGATCAGATGGTTGATCAACGATTAAGAATCGTTCTAGGGTTAAATGATCAATACGATTGACATTTAACCCAGTGCAAGTGTTGCAGGAGGATCGATTAGCAATTCGATTGCTAATTGGCTTAATTTGATTAATCTAATAGGCTAAAATTAATTTTAATTAAATATAATTTAATTAGATTTATTTTAGGCTTGATTGGATCAAGTCCAATTGGTTTATTGGATAAGCCAAGTGCAAGGAAAAACTAGTCCTAGTTCAACTAGGACTTGGATCAATCTAATTTCTAATTTGATTAAAAAATTAAATCAGATTTAAATCTAATTTAATTTGATTAAATTAGGTTATTAATTGGGTTAAGACCTATTTTAATTGGGTTGATCTAATTTTGATTTGATTTGGTTTGGGAAACCAAATTAAAATAAGTCATAAGACAGAATCCTAGTAAGACTAGGATTCCACCTTGCGCCACATAAGCCTTCTCCACGCCCTCTCTCTTATTCAACGCCAATCTTCACTTATTTTGTGCGACAAAAGCCCTCTCTCAGATCTCTCCCACGTTCACAAAAGGTCTCCTCTCTTCTTTCTTACATGGAAGGTGGTTTGGATCAAATCTAAAAGGAATAAGTTTGGATTTCGAATTCTATGAGATAGAGTTTTAGAAATCCAAAACTCTTTCAATTTTGCACCGAATTTATCCAAATTTTTTTTAAAATTTTTGTGGCTACATTGTGCACCCTTTTCTATTAATCTATATATGAAAATATGAAGGAGGTACTCAAGAGTTGGGCGTCCCTTAACTTGCCATGTTTGGATAAGCCTTGACTAGGTGTTTGACCTAGACAAGGACTCTATCATATCTCTCTGTATAAGATGAGTTTCTTTATGAAATTTTAGAAAAAATTAGAGATTTGAGAGACCTTTGTTTTATCCAAAAATCAAAGAGAAATACCTTTGGGTCGTGGAGATATAAAAGATGCAAGTTTGGGTGTCTAGAGAGAAAAACGTGAAGAAGAAGAAGGTCTTCTTCTTGGATTTTTGTTTTCACATCTTTCCTCCCTCCATCTTGAGTTTCCTGAGAGTGTCTCAGATCTGAAACTCCTCCTTCTACTTTCCATCTTTGGAAGAGTCCAAATCAAGAAGAAGGAGGCACCTGATCAACCATCAAAGAAGGATCAGCGCAGTACTAGCATACTGTGTTGATTTCCTGAAGCAGGACTTCTGATTGAGATTCGTGGGCTCGTGTGGATGACTCCTAGAGGCCGGACGCATGTGCAGCTTGTACCATCATCCTCAAGCCCAGATCAGCAAGGTTAGAACGTCTAACTTGTAAGGTAATAGATCTGATCTATTGTTTAATACATACATTAGATGTATTTTAGAAACATGTTGATATGATCAACATATAGTTTATGCTATATTTATATATTTTAATTTCTAATTTAATACCATGTAATAATCATGTAATAAGATCTTAGATCTAGAGATTTTCTGATCTTAGAAAATAAATTTTGATTTATTTTAGTCTTCCGCTGTATGATCTTGAAAAAGTTTCAAGATCTAACCCTCTTTTTCAAGATCTAACCCTGAAACCCTAGATCTGGTTCCTTCACTAATAGATTATGTCAATATCAAATTCTAAAATAGGTTACTTTTGCTGAGCATAGACCTTATCCTGTCATGCTCTTAATCCATCCCACCTATAGGTAACTTATTCAGAAATCAAGCACAAAAGAAATTGAATAAAACTTGAAAGTATTTTATTAATTATAGAGAATAGAAAATAAGTATATAAAATTATGTAAGGATATCTGTACTCCCCTACAGACTACATCTTAGTCAAGTATGGCTCCTGGATACATCTTCTGGAAGATTTGGAATCTTGTTACGGTATCTCCTCTTCCTGAAGCAATCTTTTTCTTCTCTACTCTTCCTTCAAATTCTAAAACAAAACTTCAAAAAATAAAGAAAAAGAATTTTTGTGGTTGCCCACTGCTTGCTTCTGATCTCCTTGTTCCCCTCTCAATGGTCCGCAGTCTCCTCTTTTCATAGACCAAAATTAGGTTGAAATTGAGTAGCAATCAGGCTTTTAATCACATTCAAACTCCTCTACCCATGCCCGCCATCCGATCACGATCAAATGTGATAAAATCAGCTGCAAACAGTCCTAGAATAGGTCGGGAATCATGCTGACCATTAGATTTGGTCCAATCTCTGCTTTAGAGTGTCGGATGGCACAAAGAAGTCTTCAGATTCAATTCTCCTGGCTGACAACGAGTTCCAGCCAGCCGATCGCTCACAAGATCACTTGGACTCGTTGGATCGCGCCAAACCAGTGGGCCACCACCACTTGATATGGGATGGAGCTCCCTCAGCTATCTGATCGGGTGTTGTAGATCGTTCTCAACTGTTCAATCGTGCCAAACCCAGCCATCGCCCCATGCATCGTGATAAAAGATCGGGAACACTGTTCCCATGGACCATGTGTAGACCCAGTGTGCCGCCATCTATGCGCCATCCTGTGAGCCATGCTTGTTTCTGTGGACTGCTCGTGGACCGCACGGCCGGTCGATCATACACCGAAGGATATTTTGGGTTGATTTTTGGATGATTTTAGGCCCAATTTTAGCTTGGATTTGAGTCTTCATTTAGGATCCATTTTAAGTCCGATTTGCTCCAATTTTTTTTTTTTAACTTGCGAATTAGGCTTTTTTTATTGACGATCATCTTTTCTGTAAAAAACAAGCAAAAGCATCAATTCTTAAGGAATAAAAATTAATTAGTATATATTTTGATGCTTTTATTGGGATATTTATTATATTTATCACCAGACTTCAACTACCATATATATAATACAGAGTTTCTTCATTACTAGTCTGTACATTAGTGGTCTTGCACATATATCTTGATTTTTTTAAGAGTTGCTAGAAATAGCCCAAATTTCATATCTACGGCTATATTCGGATATTCTTATATAGGTAAGCCCCTCTAGAGATGTGTGTAGAGTCACATATCATAAAAAATACCATTTTGGATCTCATTCAGAGTTAAAACTCTTCTTAATCACTATATAAGAGTACTAATCACCATATGGATGGAATAGAGCTTATGACTCCTATATCAGATAAACCACATGTGCTCCCTAATTAACTAATTAGTTTGTTATTACCATATTGAATCTCTTTTAAGGGATCTCCTACTACAGAGATTGGGTTCCCACTATTGGAAGGTTCTTTATAGGCTAAATCTGATCCCTCTCGATAATTCTAGGATCTTAGTCCTATTTAAATCTTTTATAAAGTAAACTAATAAAATAAGGTCATCCCCCATAATTTTTGAGATATAGAGATAGGGAGGTCTTGATTACCAGCAACATTATAAAAATGAGAATATATAACAGAATGTTTAGTTGATAGTTCTGCCATATGACTAATGACAATAATGATTGATGCAAGAAACTTAAAACCAATCCATAGACCTTAAAACCATAGTGAGATGATGTAAGCATGAATAGCAAGAATCTGAGATTTCACTAATATGGGAGGAGACCAAATTCGCATTAAAGGATCAAGGAAAGAAAACAGTCCTGTGGTAATAATGACATAAGTTGTACGGTGAGATTTGGAGAAGCTGGCAATATTGAAATGTATAGCCGCTAAAAGGGTTGAATCTTGAAGGATTCAGGAAGCCTTTGTTCTATTGTGACGGACTAGATGGATGAACGTCAGCGCATGATTTTGTATTACAAGTAGCATGCATATATCAATATGTTAAATTAAAAATTTAGCAGCTATACTAAAATTGATGGTTTTGCAATTAGCTTAAGAGTTCACTAAAAATAAACATAACAAAATCCATGACTGAACAAATATTTCTCTACTAACCAAAAAGGGAGGTGGATGTATCTTAGCAGGAAAGCAACAGACATCAAGAAAGTAGAGTTGGAAAAATGAAGTTGGACCAATATGTCTGAAGCATCTACAGGAGCCAAAAAACTTAGAAACAGCACAAATGTACAAGCATGATCCATCTCCAGCACCATCATATGAAGAATAATGCATCACCCAGAAGTAGGGGTGCAAGTGTCTTTCTCACTTCCAATACTGAAATGATCCAGATTAACCCAGTCAAAAATTCTACAGAATGTAGCAGGATCAAGTCAAACATTCATCTGAAAAATTACTTTATGCTTATGAGCTGTAATGATCCAGCATTAAAAGCAATTAATCTGGTCTACCATTGGGAATTTAAGGATAAGTTCAAAAGGAAATTTGTAGAAAAAAACCAGATGCCTCATAAAATCTGCAATCAAGATTATATAACTTAAATATTTGGAACCAAAACTACTGAAACAGTAAGTAATCTCATAAAACCAACATATCTCTGGATATTTCTGATTATGCCTTAGATTGTTAGAGCAATATTTAAAAATTAGATATGATTTAAGAAAACTAATAAAAATTTTTATTGAAAAAGAATATTGTAAATAACTAACATAAATTGAAGAATAAAAAAAATTATCAAACTGGAAGCATGTTGGATACTAACCTAAGGTGTATTCCTGTCTCTCACACAGGAATATTTGGGAAAACCATCCAAAGATATGACTGGGATCCTTCGCTTATGAGCATGATTGTGAAAGAGGTTGATGAAAGCTTTTTCAGCACCCAAGAAGAAAAAAAGAAAACTTGGAAAGAAAGAGAGAAAGCTTTAGAAAGCAGAGTTGTTAGTCTATTAGATGGCTTACTAGGTTAGGTTCCCAGGGGCCATAGCCAACCAAAATAACTGTTGAGGCTTTTATTGACCTATCAAGGTCTTTAATAAGGAGCCAAATGGTCAGATTCTTTAATATGGAGTTTAACGGTTATAAAATAAAAACTATATTAAATGCACATGACCATTGATAATTAGGAGCCCAACGGTAAAAAACTAAAATCATAATAATAAAAAAATTAAAATATTTAAATGATAAAATTGAAAACAAGATTAAAAATGCTTGGAGAAAAATCTTAGAAAAATTTTGAGTTTTTCTTTTTGGATTCTCTCCAACAAATACTACTTCATATTTACCATCTTGAAGGAGGATAGAGTCTAACGGTACTTCTACCATTGGGGATTATGAAATTTGACTCCAATTCATTTGCTCGAGGGAAATAGGACTCTTATCTCTATAAATAGAAAGCAATACTTCAATGATATAGACTGTTGCCGCTGAAATCTGGATCACGATTGAAAACTGCTGGAGCGGTGGTGCATCCTCCTGGAAAGAAACCTACAAGTAAGTCCTAAATAGAGTTGGCTCCGATAGGGGACCCTCCAACGCTCATTAGATCATAGAGAAACAGAAGAGAAGGAGTGAAGAAGATTATGGTCGCATACCTTGGGAGGTCTCCTATAGGTTCTTTTTTAGATCAAAGTTGTGTAACCATCTAGAGAGATCATGGGGCAATTCAGGCGTGACGTGACTAAATTCTGTCAAGATTGATGGGATGGTTACTGCACCTACCTTTTCAGTTTTGGGATCAACTGGAAGTCATTAGTGCTTTTGAATTTTGAAATAGGATGCAGGTAGGATCAATCCTGTCTCTTTAATTGAGAGTTCGGTCTAATTTGATAGAAGCGGGTGCCGAGGAGAGGAAATGGCTAAGTTGGATCTTACCCGATGAGATGAAGTCTGATGGGGGCTGATGTATGCTTATGGCCGAAGTTAAAATTTGGCATGCTCAGGTATTCCACCATCTACCGTTTGTGTTCTAGGTCAGTCGCCATGGGGATAAGAGTAAATAATTTGATGCCGATCTCATAAATGGTCAATCCTAAGAATTATGCTTGAGACGGTGGTCTAGGCCCTAAGATCATCACAGGTTGAAGCTAAGATTAGATTATATCATCATGCTTAATAGCCCATATCTAGCCACTGACTCATGTTTTGGACCCAAGGAGGAAATATCCCCCCAACACATGCCCCCTACTCCCAAGTTTAATTTGAGCGAAGGGAGTACCAGAATTTCGATTGGCCGAAGATGCATTATCCTTTCCGCAAGAGTGGCACATATGCTTCTTGGGTAAATCAAAGAGCCATTTCAAACTATAATCATGACTAAAGAACAATTGATAAAATCAAGAGAATGACGCACCTCATTTCCCGTGCAATTATTAATTGGCCGACTAATGCCTCTGCACCATCCATGGATTGTGCTATGTGTCTATTATCGGATGGTCAGACAGAATCTGCATCCAGATGGTTTCGATTTTTCATGTTTAAAAAGGAGGTGGTCTCTGATTTTTTCCATACGTTCTTAGACCTTTTTTCTTCTTTTTCAAGTTTTCTTCATATATTGAGGATTTTTCGATCATAGACGGTTTGCTTTCAGGCAGTCATCTTCTATCTCTTGAACAATCGCCATCTTCTTCTTTTTATTGTGCCACAGCAAGTTGGTTACCCTTGTCTCATCTTTTTATCTCTTTTCATCTTTCTAGTTCAATTGTTTCTCATGTTTCCAATGGTAGATTCTAGGAGCCATAGTGAAAACTACTTTTCTGAATCTCTCCCTTCCACTTCTGGGGGTATTCCTATTAGTGGGGATGAAGAACATGACACCACATCTTTTGCTCTAGACCAAATTGAATCTAAGTTGGGAGTTAGGGATTTGAATTGCATTCGTGCTTGATACAAGATTCCAACTGTCTTTAAATTAGAGCCTTCTGGTCCCAGTGGTAGAGTAAGTAATCCTCCTCCTGATAGGATAAGTTGGTATGAATAGACCTTTAAAGCTAAACTTAGGCTTCCTATTCATCCTTTTGTTGTTGAGATTTTTCACTTTTTTGACATTCCTTTATGTTCTGTCATTTTGAACTCCTTTCGTTTTATCATCATTTTTTTGATTTTCTACTCTAAAATCGGAGTCTAGCCCTCTCTATCTCTTTTTCGCTCCTTTTACACCATGAAGAGATATACCGGAGATTGATGGTACATCTCCTCATCAAGGGGAGTCTCTGTATTGATAAAGGGGGCCCCATCCTTTGTACATAATTGGAAGGTTTAATTTTTTTTCATTTTCGATCTCTTTGTAGAGGATTGGGGGTGTCCATACTAGGTCGGTCGAGGGATTCTGACTTTCGAATCCTAAAACTTGGAGATAAAGATCTAGAGCACTCGACAACCTTGAGGGGATATAGGATTCTCCCACTAAAGGAGTTGCTATCAGAGCAGTCTCTCTTTACTACTGATGTTACTCTGACCAATCTTAGAGGTGAGGAGATCTCCATTCCTCCTCTCGATGCCTCTTTTTATTACTTTTGTTGATGTTGAACCTTTTTGCAGCAATGATGAAGCTCGAGGAGTGAAGAAGTAGCTGAGGGGATTGTCGAAAAGGATGGCACCTTCTTTATCTGCTGGTGTTCAGAAGAAACCCAAAGCTTCAAATAAAGGTGAAAAGGAGAGGGTTCCTTCGACTTCAACTTAACAGGCAGCTATTTCGGCTCACCCCCTTGAAGCCAACTTTCGGAACCTACTATGCTCCCTACCCCCCAAGTTGGCTCGGTATTGACAGAGTTGGATTCTGCTGGAGAACTGATGGGTCAGGAATAAGGTCAGGGTTCATCCACCATCAAGAGAGTTTTTGATAGTTGAAAAAACTCCAACCATGATTTTAAGGGTATGCTCCTCAATGCCGATTTGGAGGAGATCGAGAAAGAAGATTGTGTGAAGTAGCAGAGGTAGATGGTCTCCACTTTTGTGAAGGTGAATCTGCTTGTATTTCATTTCTTTTTTTCTTTTTTTTTTTTACTCTCTGTTTTATGAATATAGGTGGGGCATTATGCGGCGACCATTATTACCAAAATGAATGATGCTGAAAGGAAACTGATCAAAGCAGATGAGAAATGCAAGTTGGCCGAAGCTATAGAGGCCAAGACCAAAATGAGGGTGGAAGCAGGAAAAGCTGAGGTTGCCCAGTTGAAGAATAAGTTGAAAGAAATTAAAGCTGAATTGGCTTCGAAGAAAAAAGAGAAGTTGGAAGCGCAGGCCAAGATCATCGATGTTGAAAGGAAGGCCCAGAAACAAACTATTGAAGTGGGGCATGTAGCTGTAGATGCCTTCCATGCATCCACTGAATATTCAGACGAGAAGTGTGCCTTCAGTTAGGATGCCTTCAACACCAGCTTAGATATTTATCGTAAGAAGATGAGGGAGTACTTTTCGAATATGGATTGGAGCTTCTTAGTGTTGGAAATAGTGTCCCAAAGCCAATCGTCAGTCAGTTGATGGTTGTGCTCATTTTTGTATATGTACATAAATTATGAATTAATAAAAATTATTTTGATATTTTTCATCATAAAATGTTTCATCTTCTAATGAACTCCTATGTTGTGGTGAAGTCCTTAGGACTATTTAGACTCGACAAAGGAGGATTTGTCGTTTAGTCCTTAAATCTGTTCGCGACCAAATGATACGTTGTTACCAAGGACGACAACATTTATCAAGCATAGGTCGTTGTGTGCCATATAGGTTGGTTGTCCTCTTAATCAATGAGTGTGGAGACACTGGTATGGCATACAGGTGAGATGTAAGGGTACATCTACACTGAATGTGACTGACTCCGGAGCTATTTCTGCTGTCAAGATTTGCTCCGATGGAATATGGGTATAAATGTCCCTCCGACCTGAGACCGCCATGGTGACTTGCAAGCAACTCACTGCACTTAGGCACTGGACTACCTGAATTTCTAATTCAGTGACGGAAGGTTGCTGGGTGTAGTCAAGTACTTGACTTGTCGGTGCGTGTGTCAAGATGGGATTGACCACTCCAGTTTAGGAGCTGTGTACAGTCGTATTTCAATTTAGCAAAACCTTGACCAGGGTAGTCTTTGTGAGGAGTCACATGACTATTTGAGTTGAGCATGATTTGGATGATCTAATCAGGGTTGACAGCTTAACCCTGAGTCATCCTAAACACAGAGGTCAAAAGGATGAATTATACAGTAACTATATTCACGTAGGTTCTGAGTGTTGCGATTGTGACTATTCGACCTATCCGATCATCGAGTACCATTGCTAGATGGTCATTTCGATTAGTACAGGAATTGGTTCCTGTGCTACCGGCTTAGGTTCGAACCTACAGGGTCACACACATTAGAGGTTCCTATCTGATCTGATGGCTGATGAAGAGTCCTAATGCTCATGGACTATGAGTCCTACGTGTCTGAGACTCTGTGATCGAGAATCAAGATTCTCTGATCATGAGTCCCATACATTTTGGGTACCGAGGTCAAGAGTCCCACTGGTTTGGGACTCTTCGATCAGGGTTACATATCGATGAATTCTGATGTCCGATTATCCATCAGATTTGGACTCAATATTTATGAGAAGTTTAATTAATGATTTGATCACTAATTAACTCAATTTGATTGAGTAATTATTTTTGGATCAAGTCCAATTGAATTAGATTCAGTTGGGTTTGACCCGATTAGGTTAAGAGTTGACCTAATCGTCGAGATGGTTTGGTCTCTGATTTGATCAGGGGTTGGGCTTAATCAATTTCTGATTTGATTTAGATTTTATTGAGCCTAATTAAGCCTAATTAAGTTAGATTTAAATTAGTCTAATTGGGCCTAACTTATTTGGTTCAATTAGGTTGGTTTAAATAATGAAACCACCTTGACCCATTCTCCCTGCGCCACCTTACTCCCACTGCGTCCATTTGAATTCACGAGAAGGAAGTTCTCATGAAGTTTTCCTCATGCAAAGCCCTCCTCACACCCTACTTTAATGCACCAAATGAGTGGATAAGGATGATTGGTTGGCCATTCAAATTCAAAACAAAGTTTGAATTTGAATGAGCAACCAATCTTAGGGTCTTGACCTTATTCTCTTTTAGCGCCCCATTTATTACACGAGAAAATATTTCTCATGAAATCACTCATGCACAAATTAAGCCATGCCCTCCTCTTCTCACGTCCTTAGTGGATAGGGATAAATTGATTTCCATTTGAATTCAAAATTTGATTTGAATTCAAATGTGCAATTACTCATCTTTATCCTCTCACATGGATAAGATGTTTGACATTGTTTTAAAAGGAGGAGAAGAGTGGGGCGTGTGCAAGAAAAATTTTGGAGAGAAAATCTGGGCGTGAGGAATCCTTGTGTGCAAGGTGAAGGTCTATATCCTTCCGAGAGAAAAAGAAAGAAAAGAAAGAAAAAGTATGCGCAGGGTTTCAGTGAGTTCTTCAGGGTTTCGGCCTGGAGTTCGAGAAGTGAGAAGGTGAGCTACGAGTATCGTGAGCCTACCAAATTTTAGAGAGATCTTCAACATCCTCTCAAGCACATCTGCTAATAATCTGGAACATTTGAAGAATTGACAAACATCAATCGAAGGAGTTCGATCAGCATCGACCGTCGAAAGGGCTCTACAACGAGCTAGTACTCGTGAGGAGTCGATCAGACCGGGAGCTTCGTGTGGATGATTCACAGAGGTCAGACATGCTGTGTGGACGATCAGACTCTCCCGACGGTGATCAGATTGCGGTGATCTACTACTCGCACAAAGGTATTGTGTTCTGAACATATTACAGTAAAGTGTTTACTGTTCCAATTCGAATTTCAAATTTAAATGCATGCATGCTATATATTATATTTAGATCCTAGTGTAGGATAAATTCTTATTAATTAATTAGATTAATTAATAATTTTTACTGTAAAATAATGATTTTGAAAAAGTTTTAAAATTACCATTTAAAATTATCAAATGGTATCAGAGCGGGTTCTTAGATATGATATATATATTTGCATGCGTAGATTAAGTTGTAATCTAAAAGTTTAAAGTTTGAAATTTGAATTTTGAAAGTTGTACGAAATTCAAAAATTTAAAATTCAAAATTTAAAATTTAAATTTTAAAATTTAAAATTTAAAATTTAAAAATTTAAAATTTAAAATTTGAAATTTGGTTGAATATTTCAAATTTAAAATTCAAAATTTAAAATTTAAAATTTAAAATTTAAAATTTAAAATTTAAAATTTAAAAATTTGAAATTTGAAATTTGTTTGAAATTTGAAATTTAAATTTTAAAATTGATATATTTAGATATACTTGATCCAAGTAGCAAGTAATTGAATTGGGTTGGTTGCCATGGCCGTTCGGTCATAGGAGAAAAGTAGGATTTAAAGGCCCTCTCTTTCCATTTGATGGGGTCTCCTATGGCGGTAGGGGTGCCGATGCAATTATTCCCATGCAGATGAAGTAGCGAAAGGAATATTTATGATTTATTTTGATTGAGTTATTTTCTGTTATGTAATTAGCAATAGGATTGTTATTTATGAAATGTGCTGATCTATTTGTGTAATGAGTCAATATATTTGGTGAACAGAAAATAAAATCTTTCAAATTTAAAAATTATTTTCGAAATGCCAAACCCTGACCCATCAGCCCAAATACTTAATTAAAAGAATTAAGTATTGTCTAGTAGGTCTAGAATTGTGAATTAAGACCTAAGACAATTGCATAAACTTGTGGGTCAATGGGTTAGATGGATTAGGTCCATAATTGGGTTAGACCTAAGGTTAGCTGAAAGAAATAGACTAAATTAGAGTAATTGATCAAATCTAATCAAAAGTTGAATTAGATTAGGTCAAGGATACTCTAGACTCAACTTCAATAGTTGTAGTTGAATGGGTCCATGTCTTTAACTAGACCAAGATGGACTTAATTCATGGCTACGTGGTGGAATCCTATTTACTAAGTTGATCAAATTAAAACTAATGAATTGGTTGGTATCTAAGGTAAGTTTGACAGTTTGACCAGTGGTTTTTAAGCGGGAGCTACTCGCAGTGATTCGATCTCTGATGAGTTAATGGCTTATCCCCACCACTGATCTCACTTACCTGGCCAACCTGGTGAATTAGGTTTTGATTAGATCACTTGGTGATTAGGGCTCACCCATGTCATTAGGTAAATCAGTTTGACTGATTTAGGTGCTCGTAATGCCAGCTTTAAGTAAATTCTTTTTTAATCTGACTTGGTGAAGTCAGTGGGAGGATTGAAATTGGCTAGATATTTTCTTCTCATCTATTCTTTAATAAAATTCTCAAAAAAAAAAATATTAGGTCCTAAAAATGATTAAGTTATATTGATAACTAAGTCATAGCCTCCCATTAAGTGAGTGATAATGAGTCCATTAGTTTAATAATCATTGGAGGCCCAAAGGCCTGGTGCTTATTGACTAATGGAATTATCATTCATAGTATGATAATTTGGTTTGAGTCTTTCTGATGGTGGTTAGGTTGGCCGACCAAAGTCGGGCTTGATCATTTATTAGTCCGATTCACCAAATCAAATCATGTTAATGGTTGGACCTAACCAGATTTTTTTAGTGGAGGCCAAAGCCTACTGATTAGGTTCTGGGGCAAAATTAATTACTAGAAGTTGTTTAGAGAAACAACTGGTTATAAACCTATCAATAGATGCACATGGGTTGACCAACCAAAGTTGGGCTCGTGTGTAGTCTGTATGGATTCTAGTACCCACTAAGGAATTAAAGTAATTTCTCGAATTGGAGGTTGAGGCTACCAATTCGTAAAAATACTAAGAGAAACTTTAGACTAAATACCAAATCTTTAATATTAATAATTTATGTACTAATATAGGTCTGGTTTTTCTTTATGCAGCTATGGCCACTACTCTATCGCTCCGGTTATTATTAGATAATGACAAGCTCATGGACCTAATTTCGATAGCTGGTATCGAAAATTAAAAATCATCCTTGAGCATGAGCGGATCCTTTATGTAGTAACGGATCCGACACTTGAGGAGCCAGCCCTGAATGCTAGAGGGACGGTCTGAGACACTTACCAGAAGTGGCTCAACGACCGCACCAACATCCGGTGCATAATGCTGGCGGTAATGAATGATGAGTTCAGTCGCAGGTTCGAGAACGTCTAGCCACAGGAGATGCTTCAAATATTGAACGACTCTTTTGACATGCCTGACGACGTTGAAAGGCACAAAACTAGTTGTGCCATTTTCAATGCTCGGATGAGGGATGAAACCTCAGTCACTGATCATGTACTATACATGATCGAAATGATTGAGCGCCTAGGTAAACTGGGTTTTTCCTTGCACGAGTAGCTCGGTAAGGATGTGATCCTTAATTCTCTGCCCAAGTCCTTCCTTCCCTTCCTTACTCATTTTCGAATGACAAAGCCTGTAGTGAACTACCACGGCTTGTTGGGGTTGCTGCAGAATTTTGAGAAGGATCACCAGCTCCATAAGGAGTTGGTGAATGTTGTGGGAGGGTCTTCTTCTGGTCGTCGACCCTTTAAGAAAGGAAAGAAGAACAAGAAGAAGAAGAATAAGAAGGTGCAGCTGCATGCTGGACGTCTACACAGGGTTAGACCAAAAAGCGCAAGCCCGACCAGAGCCAGGCGGAGTGCTTCTTTTGCAAGAAGCAGGGGCACTGAAAGAGAAACTATCCTCTATACATTGCTTCACTGGACCCGAACAGGCCAAAGAAGAAGCAAGGTACTTATATGATAACACCTTGCAACTTTTTCATTTGTGATACTACTGCTTGGGTATTGGATACCGAAAGCTCTTATCATATTTCTAATTCGATGCAGGGTCTGCAGGTCAGTAGGAGATTTGATGAAGGTGAGAGGTTCCTGAACGTTGGAGATGGAAGCAAAGTTCCAGTTCTAGCATTAGGAATCATGAACCTTGTAATCAATTCTCGAAATATAATTCTGAGTGAATGTCACTATTGTCCAAGTTTTTATTAAATATTATTTCTGTAGGCCTTTTGACCATGAACAGTTATCAATTTTTAATAAAAAAAAATATTTGCAATATCATTTTGAATGGTGTTACAATATTTATTGGATAACTTTATAATGGAATTTACTTTCTATCACAACCTGTTAATGTGGTTCAGACCTCCGGTAAACACCCTAGAATAGATAATGTGTCAGAAGTCTACCTTTGGCACTGTAGGCTAGGTCGTATCAATAAGAATAGGATAAACAGTTTGCTCAAGATGGAATTCTTGAAGTAGGTGATTGTAAATCACTTCCAACCTGTGAGTCCTGTCTTCTTAGTAAAATGACCAAGTCATCTTTTACTGGAAAAGGTGAGCGAGCCAGTGAACTCTTGGGTCTGGTACATTCTGATGTATGTGGACCCATGAGCACAAGTGTAAGAGGTGGATATTTCTACTTCATAACCTTCACAGATGACCTATCGAGGTATGGGTATGTCTATTTATGAAGCATAAGTCGGAGTCGTTTGAAATGTTCAAACTATTCTGAAATGAGGTAGAAAAATAAACTGAAAAGAGTATTAAAACTCTTCGATCTGATCGAGGAGGTGAATACCTTTTCAATGAGTTTCTGATATATCTTGGGAGAATGGATTCTCTCTCAATGAACTCCTCCTGGAACACCACAGCATGATGGTGTATCTGAAAGGAGGAATCGGACCTTGTTGGACATAGTTCGATCCATGATGGGGTTTGCTGGTCTGCCGATCTCCCTCTGGGGATATGCATTCGAATCGGCTTGTTACCTTCTAAATAGAGTTTCGAGTAAGTCTGTAACCAAAATGCCATATGAGATATGGATAGGACGTAAGCCAATACTCTCGCACCTTAGGGTTTGGGGGTGTCCGGCTTATGTTAAACGTTTAATTACGGACAAGCTAGGACCTAGGTCTGACAAGTGTAATTTTATAGGATACCCAAAAGAGACCAAAGGATATTATTTCTACCTGGTGATGAGCAAAAGGTGTTTGTCAGCCTTAAGCAACTTTTTGGAAAAGAGTTCCTTGGTGAAGGGACTGTTGCCTCTATGGTCGAACTTGACGAAGTTCGACAGGTGAAAAAATCGATACAAGTTGCTGAACCTGAATCGGATTTGATTAGATCAGATCTGGAGCCCATTGTTCAAGCACCCTTAAGGTGATCTGGTAGAGTACCACGTCAACCGGATAGATACTATGATTTCTTGGTTCGGAATGATGATCCTATCAAACTTGATGAAAATGATAAGGATCCGATCACCTACATGGATGCAATGCAGAGACCTGACTCTGAGAAATGGCTAGAAACCATGAAATCCGAAATGGAGTCCATGAAGGTCAACGATGTGTGGACATTGTTGACCCACCTGAAGCAGTAAAACCCATAGGGTGTAAGTGGGTCTTCAAGAGGAAGAGGGGTGCAGACAGAAAGGTGGAAACCTATAAAGCCGTCTGGTTGCCAAGGATATCGTCAACGTTATGGTATAGACTATGACGAGATATTTTCTCTGTGGAATCTCAAATCATTCGGATTATGCTTGCGATAGCTGCCCATCTGGATATGAAATCTGACAGATGGATGTGAAGACAGCTTTCCTAAATGGAGAGCTGGATGAAGAATGTATATGATACAACCTGAAGGATTCACATCCACTGATGAGTCTAAGTGTGCAGACTACAGAGGTCCATTTATGGACTTAAGCAGGCATCCCGGAGTTGGAACATACGTTTTGATAGGACGATCAAGACGTATGGCTTCGTTAAGAACGAGAAGAGCCCTGCATTTATAAGTGGGCTAATGGTCCAGTAGTGTATTTTTGTATTGTATGTGGATGATATTCTCTTAATCGGAATGATGTCCCTGCATTACAGGGAATAAAGATTTGGCTGTCGTCACAGTTCTCCATGAAGGATTGGGAGAAGCTTCCTACATCCTAGGGATGAGGATCTATAGGATAGATCTAAAAGGTTGCTTGGTTTATCCCAGTCTACGTACATAGATACTATGCTGAAGAGGTTCAGCATGGAGAATTCCAAGAAAGGCTATTTACCGATAGGCCATGAATTTCTCTCTCGAAGAGGGATTGTCGACAACACCTCAAGAGAGAGAGCGTATGGGTAGGATTCCATATGCTTCGACAGTGGGATCTATCATGTACGCCATGACATGTACACGACCAGATGTGGCATACTCACTAGGGTAGTGAGTAGATACCAATCTGATCCAGGGAGAATCACTGGAAGGTTGTTAAAACCATCCTGAAGTATTTAAGAAATACTAAGACCAGTGGCTTGTTTATGGTGAATCAACTTGAGACTTATAGGGTTTACAGACTCTAGTTTCCAGTCTGATCACGATGACAGCAAAAGTGTGTCGGGATTTATTTTTACCCTTAATGGTGGGCTATCTGCTGGAAGAGTTCAAGCAACAATAGTGGCTGATTCAGTTTGCGAGGTGGAGTATATCGCTGCATAGATGCTGCCAAAGAAGCGGTGTGGCTGAGAAAATTCATCACCGAGCTCGGAGTAGCACCCTCCCTTTTGGTCCAGTTCTGCTCTACTGTGACAGCTTGGAGCCATTGCTCAGGCGAAGGAACCCAAGGCACACCAGCGGAGAAGCATATTCTGCGCGCTACCATCTCATCCAAAAATTATGGATCGAGTGACGTCGACCTTTGAAGATCGACGGAAAGGAGAACCTGGCTGACCCATTCACTAAAGCCATTGCAGTGAAGGAGTTCGACGACTACAGGTCGAAGATGGGTATTAGATACTGCACCGATTGGCTTTAGGCCAAGTGGGAGATTGTTGGGAATAGTGTCCCAAAGCCAATCGTCAGTCTGTTGACGGTTGTGCTATTTTTGTATATGTACATGAATTATGAATTAATAAAAATTATTTTGATATTTTTCATCACAAAATATTTCATCTTCTAATGAACTCCTATGTTGTGGTGAAGTCCTTAGGACTATTTAGACTCGACAAAGAGGATTGTCGTTTAGTCCTTAATCTGTTCATGACCAAATGATACGTTGTTACCAAGGACGACAATGTTTATCAAGCATAGGTCTTGTATGCCATATAGGTTGGTTGTCCTCTAACCAATGAGTGTGGAACACTGGTATGGCATACAGGTGAGATTAAGGGTACATCTCACTGAACGTGACCGACTCCGGAGCTATTTCTGCTGTCAAGATTTGCTCCGATGGATATGGGTATAAATTCCCTCCGACCTGAGACCGCCACGGTGACTTGCAAGCAACTCACTGCACTTAGGCACTGACTACCTGAATTTCTAATTCATGACGGAAGGCTGCTGGGTGTAGTCAAGTACTTGACTTGTCGTGCGTGTGTCAAGATGGGATGACCACTCCAGTTTAGGAGCTGTGTACAGTCATTTTAATTTAGTAAAATCTTGACCAGGGTAGTCTTTGTGAGGAGTCACAGGACTGTTTGAGTTGAGCATGATTGGATGATCTAATCAGGTTGACAGTTTAACCCTGAGTCGTCCTAACACAGAGGTCAAAAGGATGAATTATACAGTAACATATTCACGTAGGTTTGAGTGTTGCGATTGCACTATTCGACTATCCGGTCATCGGTACCATTGCTAGATGGTTACTTCGATTAGTACAGGAATTGGTTCCTGTGCTACCGGCTTAGGTTTGAACCTGCGGGGTCACACACATTAGAGTTCCTATCTGATCTGATGGCTGATGAAGAGTCCTAATGCTCATGACTATGAGTCCTACTTCTGGACTCTGTGATCGAGAATAAGATTTTTGATCATGAGTCCACACATTTTGGGTACCGAGGTCAAGAGTCCCACTGGTTTGGGACTCTTCGATCAGGGTTACATATCGATGAATTCTGATGCCCGATTATCCATCGGATTTGGACTCAATATTTATGAGAGTTTAATTAGTGATTTGATCATAATTAACTCAATTTGATTGAGTAATTATTTTTGGATCAATCCAATTGAATTGGATTCAGTTGGGTTTGACCCGATTAGGTTAAGAGTTGACCTAATCGTCGAGATGGTTTGGTCCCTGATTTGATCAGGGTTGGGCTTAATCAATTTTGATTTGATTAAGATTTTATTGAGCCTAATTAAGCCTAATTAAGTTGGGTTTAAATTAGTCTAATTGGGCCTAACTTATTTGGTTCAATTAGGTTGGTTTAAATAATGAAACCACCTTGACCCATTCTCCCTGCGCCACCTCACTTCCACTGCCCATTTGAATTCACGAGAAAAGTTCTCATGAATTTTTCCTCACAAAGCCCTCCTCACCCTACTTTAATGTGCAAATGAGTGGATAAGGATGATTGGTTGGCCATTCAAATTCAAAAAAAGTTTGAATTTGAATGAGCAACCAATCTTAGCGCCTTGACCTTATCCTTTGCCCCATTTATTACACGAGAAAATATTTCTCATGAAATCACTCATGCACAAATTAAGCCACGCCCTCCTCTTCTCACGCCCTTAGTGGATAGGATAAATTGATTTCCATTTGAATTCAAAATTTGATTTGAATTCAAATGTGCAATTACTCATCTTTATCCTCTCACGTGGATAAGACGTTTGACATTGTTTTAAAAGGAGGAGAAGAGTGGGGCATGTGCAAAAAAAATTTTGGAGAGAAAATCTGGGTGAGGAATCCTTGTGTGCAAGGTGAAGGTCTATATCCTTCCGAGAGAAAAAAAAGAAAAGAAAGAAAAAGTGTGCGCAGGGTTTCAGTGAGTTCTTCAGGTTTCAGCCTGGAGTTCGGAAGTGAGAAGGTGAGCTACGAGTGTCGAGCCCACCAAATTTTAGAAAATCTTCAACATCCTCTCAAGCTATTCTGAGATCTGGAGTACAAATTAGCAGACATCGATCGAAGGAGTTCGATCAGCATCGATGTCCGAAAGGGCTACAATGAGCTAGCACTCATGAGGAGTCGATCAGACGAGAGCTTCGTGTGGATGATTCACAGAGGTCATATGCTGTTGCTATATCGATGATCAGACTCTCCCGACGGTGATCAGATTACGTGCGATCTACTACCCGCACAAAGGTATTGTGT
>NW_027332424.1:119925-298955 GCF_000442705.2 Elaeis guineensis
CATTCTACTAAAAAGAGCCAATATCTGTTGCAATGAATACTAAAATTAATGAGAATAGTTTGCTATGGCATCGTAGATTAGGACATGCTAGCATGAATTTGATTTCAAAATTAATCAAAAAGGATCTTATAAAAGATTTACCAAAACTTGATTTTGAAAAGGATAAAATTTGTGATGCATGCCAATTTGAAAAAAAACCAAAAATTCTTTTAGGAGGTATTTGGTGGGTGAGAGTGGGGGTCTGAAATCAGAATCAAAATGGATAACTTTTATTTCAACCGTTTGGTTGGAAGGAGTCCCATTCTGATTTTGATTCTAGGATGGAATGAGAATAGCTCAATCTTATCAAACTCAATCCTTACTCTTCTCTATGGATTCAAATTTTTATTTTAATTTTGATTTTGATTTCAATTCTGATCACGAATCAAATACTTCGGAGAATTTGGCCATTCTAATTTCGATTTCAAGCCATTCCGATTCCTATTTTCATTTCGATTTCGGTTATGAACCAAACACCCCTAAATCAAAGAACATTATTTCAATTCAAGACCCCTTGAGCTACTTCACATGGACCTAACTAGGACTACAAGCCTAGGAGGTAAAAGATACAGACTTGTATTGTAGATAACTTTTCTAGATTTACTTGGATATTATTTTTGACTCAAAAAGATGAAGCATTTTCAGCATTCCTAAGTTTTATAAAAAGATCAAAAGATATCCACTTGGATATTATTTATTTAATTTATTTTGTGATAAATTTGAACATTGGGAGAATAATTACAAGAATTATCTTGCAAGATTGAAGTAGGGTGTAAGTATAGCACCAAAGATGTGTATATGATACAGACCTATTTTCATTGGGTGGCTCAGATTTTGATACTTGGATATTGGATACTGTCTGTGGATTGTATATTTATAATTCATTACAGCGACTACAGAATATCAAGGTCTGAAAAAAGGTGACCTTGAGCTTTATGGCACAAGTGGAGAGTCCATTAGCGCAGAGACTGTGGAAATCTGTATACTTGATTTGTTTTGGATAAAATTTTAGAATTAAAAGACTGTTATTATATGCTAAAAATCATTAGAAATATTATTTCTATATCTTTGTTATTAAAATAAGGTTATAAATAAAGCTAATAAAAAATGAATGCTCCATTTTCTTTTCTAATGACTTTTATGGTAGTAGTTATATTGATAACAATCTTTTTATTCTTGCACTTAATGAAAATATTTTTCATATTGAAAGAAATATAAAAAGAAAAAAAAAAGATGTGAATATTACATATCTTTGACATTGCCATCTTGATCATATTAGTGAGTCAAGGATAAATAAGTTATATAAAATTTTTTTTTTGACCCATATATTGTGAATCATTGGGAACTTATGAATTTTATCTCATGGGTAAGATGATCAAGACTCCATTTTTTGGATATAGAGAGAGGACAAATGAGTTGTTAGCCCTAGTACATACAGATGTATGTGGATCGATAACAACTCAAGCTAGAAGAGGATACTCCTATTTTATCATCTTTATGGATGATCTGTTAAGGTTCGGATATATGTATCTTATGAAATATAAATTCGAAGCCTTTGATAAGTTCAAGAAGTATCAAAATATGGTCGAAAAATAAACTAAAAAAAGTATCAAGGTTCTTGATCTAATCGAGAAGGAGAATACTTATCGAGTAATTTTTTGATTATCTTAAAAGTAAAGGTATTCTCTCAAAATGGACCCCTTCTTATACACTCCAGTTAAATGGTGTAGCAGAAGGAGGAATCGTACTTTGATGGATATGGTATGGTCCATGACGTGCTTCACTAATCTCTCAATATCTTTCTGGAGATATGTTCTAGAGACTGTCGCATATATTTTAAACAGAGTACCTTCAAAGTCTGTTGAAAACACACCATATGAGATATGAAAGGAAAGGAGCTAATCTTAAACATCTTAAGATTTGGGGCTGTCTTGCTTATGTCAAAATATTTTTGGATATAAGCTTAGTGCTAAATCAGACAAGTATAGATTTGTAGGGTATCTTAAGAAAACTAATGGATACTACTTCTACCATCCTACTGAATAAAAGGTATTTGTTAGTAGGTACACCACTTTCTTGAAAATAAATTCTCCAAGAAGGAGGCAGTGGGAGGAATATTGAACTTACGAGTTCAAAATCTACAAACCGATCTAGAATACCTATGGTTGAACCATAAAAAGATTCTCAATCAAAAGTACTCAAGGATGAGGTACATCCACAATACACATCTCCTCTCTGAAGGTCAGATAGAGTGCATCAAAAATCTATGAGATATGATTTTATCTTTAAGAATGATAATTCGATTAACATCATTCAGGATGATGATCCACTGACCTATTCAGAAGCTGTCATGAGTAGAGACTCTGACAGATGGCTAGAAGCCATGAAATCTGAGATGGACTCGATGAACACCAACCAAGTGTGGACCTTGGTTGATGCATCTGAGGGTGTGACCCTAATAGGATGCAAGTGGATCTTCAAGAAGAAGATCGGAGCAGATGGCTAAGTAGAAACCTATAAAGCTAGGTTGGTGGTGAAGAGTTTTAGACAAAAATAAGAAATTGACTTTGATGAAATCTTCTCACCAGTGGCTATGCTTAAGTCTATCTGAATTTTGCTTGCTATAGCAGCATACTATGACTATGAGATCTGACAGATAGATGTCAAGATCACTTTCTTTAATGATAATCTTGAGGAAGAGGTCTATATGACTCAGCTAGAGGAATTTATCTTAAGTGAGAGAGCAAATCAAGTATGCAAGCTAAAAAAATCTATCTATGCATTGAAGTAAGCTTTGAGGAGTTGGAACATCCGATTTGATATGACAGTCAAAGAGTTTGGCTTTATTAAAAATGAGGATAAATCATATGTGTATAAGAAGATAAGTGGGAGTGCTATTATCTTTTTGGTTTTGTATGTCGACGACATACTGCTCATTGGAAATGATATCCCAATGATGCAATGGGTCAAGACTTGGCTATCGAATAAGTTTTTCATAAAAGACTTAGATGAAGCATCCTATATATTGGATATAAAGATCTATAGAGATAGATCTAACAGGAATATTAGGCTTATCCCAGTCATGGTACATAGATCTCATATTAAAGAGATTTAATATAGAGGCAAGTAAGAGAAATTACCCGTCTACAAGTTATGGCATCATCTCTCTAAGAAAATGTGTCCTAAGACACCAGAAGAGATGAAGAAGATGAACGAAATCCCTTATGCTTTGACTGTGGGATCAATTATGTATGCCATACTATGTACCAGGCTTGATGTAGCTTATGCTTTAGACGTACTTAGCAGATTTTAGGCTGATCTAGGAGAGGATCGTTGGAAAGCTATGAAAAATATTCTGAAGTACCAAAAAAGGACTAAAGATATTTTTCTCATATATGAAGGAGGATCAGAGTTGAAACTAGAGGAATATATAAATTTTAATTTTCAATCTGATTTGGATAATAGCAAATCAATATCAGAGTACATATTTATCCTAAATGGTAGGACAGTGAGTTGGAAGAGTTTCAAGTAATAGATAGTAGCTGACTCAACTACTTAGGCAGAGTACATCGCTACTAGTGAAGTCGCTAAGAAAGCTGTTTGGATGAAGAAGTTTATCATGAAATTAGGAGTCGTTCTTGAGATTGAAAAATCAGTGCCATTTTATTGTGATAACACTGGGGCCATTATTCAAGCTAAGGAATCTAGGTTTCATCGAAGATCTAAGCACATGCTTAGATGCTTCCATCTCATTTGAAAAATTGTAGAGGGACAAAATATTATCCTTAAACAAGTTGATACAAAGAACAATATAGCAGACCCATTCACTAAGGATATACCACAGCAGCTATTTGATTATCATCTTAATTGTATGGGATTAAAATATAAAGACGATTAGCTTTAGTGCAAGTAGGAGATTGAAAGAAGAGTGCCCTAAAAGCCAATCGCAAGTGTGTTGCGATTGAATTTTTCTTTGTAATTTTTCCAACTTATGTAATGATATTTATTATTTGATAATAAAATAAGATATTGATTCATCATTTTAGCGGCATCTTATTATGTCTAAGATTATGATGAATCCCAAAGATTAGGATAATAGTTTTAGAAGACATGAATAGGTCATGCCAGTAAGATCTAAAATACTAAAATCTTAATCTTAAATATTTCTGATCATAGAAGCATTGAGTCGGAGATCAATATTTCGGATAGACTGGCACATCTTATGTATGCTTAATGGAGAAGGTGGTAGATCTCACTAGCCACTTGTGTGAAATACTAGTACAAAGATGTGGGTGCTCATTTGAAAATGAGTCCACTGAATTGACTCGATGATAGAGAATATCTTATGGAAGCCTTACTTGCATGTCAAAAATAGTTCTCTAAGTGGGAGTTGTGCCAGTGATCCTTAGACCTGAGATCACCATGAAATCTTATGCATATAAATCTATATTTTGGTTCATATCCAGATATGGCATTAAGACATGTACGGAATGTTCTGGATATGATGAAGTGTGTATGAAGATTATGAGTAGGTCAACATGGAATCGATCACTTCTAGTAAGAGGAGATCGTATTTTGTGTATTCTCATCCCTAGATAATTCGAAAAATTTTTTTTGATCAAAAGTAGGAAGAAGATTATAAAAAATTTCTAATACTTCATCATTAGAGTCATCATTGATTAATGAAGAATCAATATAAATATGTGTTTGAGTTTGACATGATTCCATACTCATGAACATATTCGGGATGCAGGAATGATTAAAGGATTGAATCACACAGTAACTTACCACTGAAGGGTATATTTGATATTTATATCAAATTTTATATCTTCTAAATAGTCATGATATATTGCTAGATATCAATCTTGACTTGTATATTTGATCAAATTAAAGAGTTTAATTCGATCGTCAATTAGAAAGGATTCTAATTGTTGAACTCGGATTAGCTCGGTTGGATCTAAATCGGTTAGATTGAAATCTAATCAAATTTGATCAACTTGCATCGGATCTACTACTAGCTAGATATGGAATCCAATGGATCACACATCTATGAAAATTGATCAAGGACTCTTTTGATAAGGTTGATTGAAATTTTGGTTCCAATCAGGGTTCCCAGTAAGCTTGCTAGCACATGAAAACTCTAGCTCTTTGGGAGATCAATTTTGTCTCATACCTTGCTAATTTGCTAACCCAATTTGGTGAGCAATTGAGTCAGATCATGAAAAATGGTGCCACATCTCAAGTTAATGCCAAAAATCAAGAGTCTTCTTGGATGAGGACTCTTGGCACAAAGAAGAGGTCTTGTGTGCATGTTGGCATGAGCAGAAGGAAGAGTCCTTTTGGCTTGAGATTCAGACATGTGTGGTAGCCCACATGACCCTCCATCCTTTGGTGTACATCTCAAAGTATGAGATATATTTTTTCTAAAAAATATGGGATGGAGAAAAAATTGGAAAGGAGAAGGTCTTCGCATGCGTGCGGTGATGTCTCGCGACTCCTCATGCTTTAAAGAGTCCTTCTACAGATCAAATATGATTAAAATGGAATATCACCTATTTGATAATATTTTACTTTTAATAAGGTATTATATGGATATTTATTTGAAACTTTTTCAGATTTATAAAAAGGACAAACGGATGCCAGAAGCCCCTCCTCGTGTGTGCACATGTGGTGATAAGCATTCACGTGAAGAGATGCAAGGAACACATCCTTCTATGTGATTTTTCTCTCCCTTATCAAGTGATTTAGAATTAGAATTAAATCTTCTTTCCACATGAAAAAATTTGAATTTTTCTAATTTGAGAAGGGATGCAAAAACATCCCTTCTCTGGTTGCGCATGCGGGTGGATGTGCTGATCAATGTATCATTAATAAGAGTCCTTCTGCTTGAAGGATCTCTTGTCTCTGATATTCAGATCACATAAGACTTTTGAGTGCGGTGTGTCCTTACATCTGAGCATCCCTCTGACACCTATAAATAGGTGTGCACACTAAGTGTTCAGAGCAATTCAATCTACTTTCCAATTTGTCTCCGTTGCTCTCCCTTCTTTCTTACAACCTATCTTAGTTTTAAGACAAGACTTAAGGATTTAAGATAAAGCTTAATTAGGTCTAGACAAGGATTAAGAAGATCCTAAAGAAGGAGATTCAGAAGTCCAGAGGAGGTTCTAAGAGGGTCAAGTTAGATTCTTGAAGAAATCTGACCGATATGAGGCTAGTCGAGTTCTAGGAGCTAGAACTCTTGAAGCAAAGTGAAGGAGGAGCGCTGTCTTTGATTCAATTTTTATATAGATCATTAATGGAGGGTGGGCACTTGGATGCCTTATAAAAATTAAGATTAGCACTATAGGTATTCTTCTTATCCAAGTTTAATTTAATTGTACTTGATTGTTATAGTCAAAGATTTCTGGGCATTAGGGTTTTTGGTGCATCAAGTATTTTAAATAAAAATTTTAAACACCTAGCTCTTCCATTGCACCACCGAAAATCCAACAATGTCATTACATAATTTTATATATTTATTTTCTCTATAATTAATAAAATACTTTCAAGTTCTATTCAATTTCTTTTATGCTTGATTCCTGAATAAGTTACCTATAGGTGGGATGGATTATGATCATGATAGGATATGGTCCATGCATAATAAAAATAATCGATTTTAAGATTTGATATTTACATAACCTGTTAGGATTTATACAATCTAATCAATTGATAGCCTATACTTGTGGGACGGACCATGATCTTGACAGGATATGGTTCGTACTCGGCAAGATAGTCTATGCTTGAGATTTATTTGCAAGACTTCTAATCGATTATGAATTTAATGCTTAAAAAAAAGATAAATATCAAAATTTATGTCTGTGATTATTTAGAAATCTGAAGATATCTTTTTCATTATCTATGTCTCCCAATTTCATCTTTGATTTAAATTAGTTGGTTTTAATTAAACCATTACCCACTTTTTAAGAATCAAACTTTGTTTTTGCTTAGTTAATTGTATCTCAGTCCTCTAATCCCTATCGATACGATCCTGACTCATCCTATCTATATAGTTTGGGTTAGATTTATTTTTGACCGCCTATAATAGTGATCAAATTTTGGCATCGTTGCCCATCTATATAGTTTGAGTTAGGTTTATATTTACCGACAACGGTGCTAAAATTTGATCACTATCATAGGCAGTTAAGAATAAAAACTAACTCAAACTATATAGATAGGGTGAGTCGGGATCATATATATAGAGATCTAGGATAATTATTTTATGAAGAAGTAATATAAGAGAATTGATTGTAAAAGAATTTAAAAATAAAATAGAAATAATTAAACTATAAATTTAAAATAATTTATGAATGAAAATAAGTTAGAGAGATAACTCAAGAATTTTGAATCCACCATGCAAAATAGATTTTATTTTATTTTTTTATGTTATAATATTAATACTTATGATTAGGATATTAGTATAATTTATCTCTGAGAGGTATGGACTGTATCCGTAAATTATGACTCATCTGTTTGGTGTATAAACTATCTAAATCTAATTATAAACTATAGAATTTAATTTAATATACTGCATGTGGGGAAATTCAGTGCAGGGGTAAAATGATAATTTTAAAATTTTTTCAAAATTACTATTTTACAGTGAAAATTATTAATTAATCTAATTAATTAATATGAATTTATCCTACACTAGGATCTAAATATGATATATAGTATGCATTCATTTAAATTTGAAATTCAAATTCAAACAGTAAACACTTTACTGTAATATGTTCAGAACACAATACCTTTGTGCGGATAGTAGATCGTCGCAATCTGATTACCGTCGGAAGAGTCTGATCATCGCAATGCAGCCACACAGCGTGTCTGACTTCTGTGGATCATCCACATGAAGCTCCCGATCTGATCGACTCCTCACGAGTGCTAGCTCGTTGTAGAGCCCTTTTGACGGTCGATACTGATCGAACTCCTTCGATCGATGTTTGTCGATTCTTCGGATGCTCCAGATTATCAACAGACATGCTTGAGAGGATGTTGAAGATCTTTCTAAGATTTTGTGGGCTCACGACACTCGTAGCTCACTTTCTCACTTCCCGAACCCTAGGCTAAAACTCTAGGAAACTCACCGGAAACCTTGCACCCACTTTTCTTTCTTTTCTTTCTTTTTCTCTTGGAAGGGTATGGACTTTCTTCTCACGCACAAGACTTCTCACACCCCAGAATTTTTCTCCAAAAATCTTCATCTAGCACGCCCCACTCTTCTCCTCCTTTTATAACAACGTCAAACGTCTTATCCAAAAGAAAGGATAAAGATGAGTAATTGCACATTTGAATTCAAATCAAATTTTGAATTTAAATGGACACCAACTTATCCCTTATCCACTAAAGGCATGAGGTGTGGCTTAAATTGTGCATGGAGTGTTTTCATGAGAAACTTTTTCTCATGTATTAAATGGGACGTAAAAAAAGGGATAAGATGCAAAGATTGATTGCCCATTCAAATTCAAACTTTATTTTGAATTTGAATGGCCAACCAATCATCCTTATCCATTCAATTGTCACATTAAAGTGGGACGTAGAGAGGGCTTGGCATGAGAAAAAAATTCATGAGAAGTTCCTTCTCATGAATTCAAATGGGTGCAATGGAAGTGAGGTGGCGCATAGAGATTGGGTCAAGGTGGTTTAATTATTTAAACCAACCTAATTGAACGAAATAAGTTAGGTCCAATTAGACTAATTTAAATCTAACTTAATTAGACTTAATTAGGCTCAATAAAATCTTAATCAAATCAGAAATTGACTAAGCCCAACCCCTGATCAAATCAGGGACCAAACCATCTCGACGATTAGGTCAACTCTTAACCTAATCGGGTCAAACCCAATTGAATCCAATTCAATTGGACTTGATCCAAAAATAATTACTCCATCAAATTGAGTTAATTAATGATCAAATCACTAATTAAACCTCTCATAAATATTGAGTCTAAATTCGATGGGCAATCGGGCATCAGAATTCATCGATATGTCACCCTGATCGAAAAGTCCCAACCAGTGGGACTCTTGACCCCGGTACATATAATGTGTGGAACTCGTGATTAGAGAATCCTGATTCTCGATCACTGAGTCTCAAATATGTAGGATTCTACACCAGCCATCAGATCAGATAGGAACCTCTAATGTGTGTGACCCCGCAGGTTCAAACCTATGCCGGTAGCACGGGAACCAATTCTTGTACTAATCGAAGTGACCATCTAGCAATGGTACCCGACGTTCGGATAAGTCGAAGAGTCACAATCGCAATACTTAGAACCTACATGAATATGGTTACTGTATAATTCATCCTTTTGACCCCTGTGTTTAGGATGACTCAGGGTTAAACTGTCAACCCTGATCAGATCATCCGAATTGTGCTCAACTCAAACAGTCCTGTGACTCCTCACAAGGACTACCCTGGCCAAGATTTTGCTAAATTGAAACACGACTGTACACAGCTCTTAAACTGGAGTGGTCAATCCCATCTTGACACACGCACCGACAAGTCAAGTACTTGACTACACCCAGCAGCCTTCCGTCACTGAATTAAAAATTCAGGTAGTCCAGTGCCTAAGTGCAGTGAGTTGCTTGCAAGTCACCGTGGCGATCTCAGGTCGGAGGGATATTTATACCCATATTCCATCAGAGCAAATCTTGACAGCAGAAATAGCTCCGGAGTCGGTCACGTTCAGTGCAAATGTACCCTTACATCTCACATGTATGCCATACCAGTGTCTCCACACTCATTGGTTAAGAGGACAACCAACCTATATGGCACACAACGACCTATGCTTGATAAACGTTGTCGTCCTTGGTAACAACGTATCATTTGGTCACGAACAGATTTAAGGACTAAACGATAAATCCTCCTTTGTCGAGTCTAAATAGTCCTAAGGACTTCACCGTAACATAGGAGTTCATTAGAGGATGAAACATTTTGTGATGAAAAATACCAAAATAATTTTTATTAATTTATAATTCATGTATAAATACAAAAATGAGTATAACCGTCAACAGATTGACGATTGACTTTGGAATACTATTCCCAACAATCTTCCACTTGGCCTAAAACCAATCGGTGCAGTATCTAATACCCATCTTCGACTTGTAGTTGTCGAACTCCTTCACCGTAATGGCTTTAGTGAATGGGTCAGCAAGGTTCTCCTTTCCGTCGATCTTCTGAAGATCGACGTCATCTCGATCCACAATTTTTTGGATGAGATGGTAGCAGCGTAGAATATGCTTCGTCCGCTGGTGTGCCTTTGGTTCCTTCGTCTGAGCAATAGCTCCAGAGCTGTCACAGTAGAGCAGAACTGGACCAACAAGGGAGGGTGCTACTCTGAGCTCGGTGATGAATTTTCTCAGCCACACCACTTCTTTGGCGGCATCTGATGCAGTGACATACTCCACCTCGCAAACTGAATCAGCCACTGTGTGCTGCTTGAAACTTTTCCAGCAGATAGTCCCACCATTAAGGGTAAAAATAAATTCCGACACACTTTTGCTGTCATTGTGATCAGACTGGAAACTAGAGTCTGTAAACCCTATAAGTCTCAAGTCTGATTCACCATAAACAAGCCACTGGTCCTTAGTATTTCTTAAATACTTCAGGATGGTTTTAACAACCTTCCAGTGATTCTCCCCTGGATCAGATTAGTATCTACTCACTACCCCTAGTGAGTATGCCACATCTGATCGTGTACATGTCATGGCATACATGATAGATCCCACTGTCGAAGCATATAGAATCCTACCCATACGCTCTCTCTCTTGAGGTGTTGTCGGACAATCCCTCTTCAAGAGAGAAATTCCATGGCCTATCGAAAGATAGTCTTTCTTGGAATTCTCCATGCTGAACCTCTTCAGCATAGTATCAATGTACGTGGACTGAGATAAACCAAGTAACCTTTTAGATCTATCCCTATAGATCCTCATCCCTAGGATGTAGGAAGCTTCTCCCAGATCCTTCATGGAGAATTGTGACGACAGCCAAATCTTTATTTCCTGTAATGCAGGGACATCATTTTCGATTAAGAGAATGTCATCCACATACAATACAAGAAATACTACTACTGGACCATTAGCCCACTTATAAATGCATGGCTCTTCTCCGTTCTTAACGAAGCCATACGTCTTGATCGTCCTATCAAAACGTATGTTCCAACTCCGGAATGCCTGCTTAAGTCCATAAATGGACCTCTGTAGCCTGCACACCTTAGACTCATCTGTGAATGTGAATCCTTCAGGTTGTATCATATATATCTCTTTATCCAGCTCTCCATTTAGGAAAGCTATCTTCACATCCATCTGCCAGATTTCATAGTCCAGATGGGCAGCTATCGCAAGCATAATTCGAATGGATTTGAGCATTGCCACAGGAGAAAATATCTCGTTATAGTCTATACCATAACATTGACGATATCCCTTGGCAACCAGACGGGCTTTATAGGTTTCCACCTTTCCGTCTGTGCCTTTCTTCCTCTTGAAGACCCACTTACACCCTATGGGTTTTACTCCTTCGGGTGGGTCAACCAATGTCCACACATCATTGACCTTCATGGACTCCATTTCGGATTTCATGGCCTCCAGCCATTTCTCAGAGTCGGATCTCTGCATTGCATCCATGTAGGTGATCGAATCTTCATCGTTTTCATCAAGTTCGATAGGATCACCATCTCGGATCAAGAAACCATAGTATCTGTCCGGTTGTCGTGGTACTCTACCAGATCGCCTTAAGGGTGCTTGAACAATAGGCTCCGGATCTGATCTAACCAAATTCGGTTCTGGTTCAGCAACTTGTATCGGTTTTTCCACTTGTCGAACTTCGTCAAGTTCGACCTTAGAGGCAACAGTCCCTTCACCAAGAAACTTCTTTTCCAAAAAGATTGCCTTAAGGCTGACAAACACTTTTTACTCATCAGCTAGGTAGAAGTAATACCCTTTGGTCTCTTTTGGGTACCCTATAAAATTACACTTGTCAGACCTAGGTCCAAGCTTGTCCGTAATTAAATGTTTAACATAAGTCGGACACCACTAAACCCTAAGGTGCGAGAGTACTGGCTTACGTCCTATCCATATCTCATATGGCATTTTGGTTACAGACTTACTCGAAACTCTATTTAGAAGGTAACGAGCCGATTCGAGTGCATATCCCTAGAGAAAAATTGACAGACTAGCAAACCCCATCATGGATCGAACCATGTCCAACAAGATCCGATTCTTCCTTTCAGATACACCATTATGTTGTGGTGTTCCAAGAGGAGTCCACTGAGAGAGAATCTCATTCTCCCCAAGATATGTCAGAAAATCATTGGAAAGGTATTCACCTCCTCGATCAGATTGAAGAGTTTTAATACACTTTTCAGTTTGTTTTTCTACCTCATTTCAGAATAGTTTGAACATTTCAAACGACTTTGATTTATGCTTCATTAAATAGACATACCCATACCTCGATAGGTCGTCTGTTAAGGTTACGAAGTAGAAATATCCACCTCTTGCACTTGAGCTCATGGGTCCACATACATCAGAATGTACCAAACCCAAGAGTTCACTGGCTCACTCACCTTTTTCAGTAAAAGGTGATTTGGTCATTTTACCAAGAAGACAGGACTCACAGGTTGGAAGTGATTCACAATCACCTACTTCAAGAATTCCTTCTTAAGCCAACTTATTTATTCTGTTCTTATTGATATGACCTAGCCTACAGTGCCAAAGATAGACTTCTGACACATTATCTATTCGAGGGTGTTTACCGGAGGTTTGAACTACATTAACAGGTTGTGATAGAAAGTAAATTCCATTATTAAGTTGTCCAACAAACATTGTAACACCATTCAAAATGATATTGCAAATATTTTCTTTTATTAAAAATTGATAACCGTTTATGGCCAAAAGGCCTACAGAAATAATATTTAATAAAAAACTTGGACAATAGTGACATTCACTCAGAATTACGTTTCGAGAATTGATTACAAGGTTCATGATTCCTAATGCTAGAATTGAAACTTTGCTTCCATCTTCAATGTTCAGGAATCTCTCACCTTCATCAAATCTTCTACTGACCTGCAGACCCTGCATCGAATTGCAAATATGATAAGGGCTTCCGGTATCCAATACCCAAGCAGTAGTATCACAAATGAAAAAGTTGCAAGGTGTTATCATATAAGTACCTTGCTTCTTCTTCGGCCTGTTTGGGTCCAGGGAAGCAATGTATAAAGGACAGTTCCTCTTCCAGTGCCCCTGCTTCTTGTAAAAGAAGCACTCTGCCTGGCTCTGGTCGGGCTTGCACTTCTTGGTCTGACCCTGTGCAGACATCCCAGCATGCAGCTGCACCTTCTTATTCTTCTTCTTCTTGTTCTTCTTCTTCCCTTTCTTAAAGGGTCGACGACCAGAAGAAGACCCTCCCACAATATTCACCAACTCCTTATGGAGCTGGTGATCCTTCTCAAAGTTCTGCAGTAATCCCAACAAACCGTGGTAGTTCACTACAGGCTTTGTCATCCAAAAATGAGTAAAGAAAGGGAGGAAGGACTTGGGCAATGAATTAAGGATCGCATCCTTACCGAGCTGCTCGTGCAGGGGAAAGCCCAGTTTAGTTAGGTGCTTAATCATTTCGATCATGTACAGTACATGATCAGTGACTAAGGCTCCATCCCTCATCCGAGCATTGAAAATGGCACAATTAGTTTTGTGCCTTTCAACGTCATCAGACGTGCCAAAGGAGTTGTTCAACATTTGAAGCATCTCCTGTGGCTGGGCGTTCTTGAACCTGCGACTGAACTCATCATTCATTGCCGCTAGCATAATGCATCGAATGGTAGTGCGGTCGTTGAGCCACTTCTGATAAGTGTCTCGGACCGTCCCTCTAACGTTCGGGGCTGGCTCCTCAGGTACCGGATCCGTTACTACATAAAGGATCCGCTCATGCTCAAAGATAATTTTTAATTTTTGATACCAGCTATCGAAATTAGGTCCCATGAGCTTGTCATTAGCTAATAATGACTGGAGGGACAGGGTAGTGGCCATAGCTGCATAAAAAAAAATCAGACCTCTATTAGTACATAAATTATAAATACTAAAGACTTGGACTTTAGTCTAAAGTTTCTCCTAGTATTTTTACGAACTGGTAGTCTCAACCTCCAATTCGAGGAATTACTTTAATTCCTTAGTGGGTACTAGAATCCACACAGACTACACATGAGCCCAACTTTGGTTGGTCAATCCATGTGCATCTATGGGTAGGTTCATAACCAGTTGTTTCTCTAAACAACTTCTAGTAATTGATTTTGCCCCAGAACCTAATCAGTAGGCTTTAGCCTCCACTGAAAAGATCTGGTTAGGTCCAACCATTAACATGATTTGATTTGGTGAATCGGACCAATAAATGATCAGGCCTGACTTTGACCGGCCAACCTGACCACCATCAAAAAGACTCAAACCAAATTATCATATTATGAATGATAATTTCTTTAGTCAATAAGCACCAGGCCTTTGGGCCTCCAATGATTATTAAACTAATGGACTCATTATCACTCACTTAATGGGAGGCTATGACTTAGTTATCAATATAACTTAATCATTTTTAGGGACCTAATAAGTTTTGAGAATTTTATTAAAGGATAGATAAGAAGAAAATATTCAGCCAATTTCAATCCTCCCACTGACTTCACCAAGTCAGATTAAAAAAAAGATTTAATTAAAACTGGCATTAGGAGCACTTAAATCAGTCAAACTGATTTACTTAATGACATGGGTGAGCCCTAATCATCAAGTGATCTAATCAAAACTTAATTCACCAGGTTGGCCAGGTAAGTGAGATCAGTGGTGGGGATAAGCCATTAACTCGTCAGAGATCAAATCACTGCGAGTAGCTCCCGCTTAAAAACCACTGGTTAAAATGCCAAACTTGCCTTAGACACCAACCAGTTCATTAATTTTAATTTGATCAACTTAATAAATAGGGTTCCACCGCATAGCCATGAATTAAGTCCATCTTGGTCTAGTTAAAGACATGGACCCATTCAACTACAACTATTGGAGTTGAGTCTAGAGTATCCTTGACCTAATCTAATTCAACTTTTGATTAGATTTGATCAATTACTCTAATTTAGTCCATTTCTTTAAGCTAACCTTAGGTCTAACCCAATTATGGACCTAAACCATCTAACCCATTGACCCACAAGTTTATGCAATTATCTTAGGTCTTAATTCATAATTCTAGACCTACTAGACAACACTTAATTCTTTTAATTAAGTATTTGGACTGATGGGTCAGGGTTTGGTATTTCGAAAATAATTTTCAAATTTGAAAGGTTTTATTTTCTGTTTACCAAATATGTTGACTCATTTCACAAATAGATCAGCACATTTTATAAATAGCAATCCTATTGCTAATTACATAACAGAAAATAACTCAATCAAAATAAATCATGAATATTCCTTTAGATCTAATCTAACACATTCATGATAAATTTCACAATTGAACCTTTACAATTAATTCCTTTCGCTACTTTATCTGTATGAGATATAATTACAGCGGCACCCCTACCGCCATAGGAGACCCCATCGAATGGGAGGAGAGGGCCTTTAAACCCTACTTTTCTCCTATGATCGGATGCCATGGCAACCAACCCAATTTAATTACTTGCTACTTGGATCAAGTATATCTAAATATACCAATTTCAAAATTTAAATTTTAAATTTTAAATTTTAAATTTTGAATTTCAAATTTCAAACAAATTTCAAATTTCAAATTTCAAATTTTTGAATTTCGAATTTTGAATTTCAAATTTTGAATTTTAAATTTTGAATTTTAAATTTTAAATTTCAATCAAATTTCAAATTTTAAATTTTAAATTTTGAATTTTAAATTTTTGAATTTTAAATTTTGAATTTCAAATTTCAAAATTCAAAATTCAAATTTTGAATTTTAATTTTTGAATTTTGAATTTCGAACAACTTTCAAAATTCAAAATTCAAATTTTAAATTTCAAATTTTAAATTTAAACTTTTAGATTACAACTTAATCTAGGCATGCAAATATATATATCATATCTAAGAACCCGCTCTGATACCATTTGTGGAAAAATTCAGTGCAGGGGTAAAATGATAATTTTAAAACTTTTTTAAAATCACTATTTTACAGTAAAAATTATTAATTAATTTAATTAATTAACATAAATTTATCCTACACTAGGATCTAAGTATGATATATAGCATACATTCATTTAAATTTGAAATTCAAATTCGAACAGTAAATACTTTACTGTAATGTGTTCAAAACACAATACCTTTGTGCGGGTAGTAGATCGCCACAATCTGATCACCGTCGGAAGAGTCTGATCATCGCGATGCAGTCACACAGTGTATCTGGCCTCTGCAGATCATCTACATGAAGCTCCCGGTCTGATTGACTCCTCACGAGTATTAGCTCGTTGTAGAGCCCTTTTGATGGTCGATGCTGATCGAACTCCTTCGATCGATGTCTATCGATTCTTCAGATGCTCCAAATCATCAACAGATATACTTGAGAGGATGTTGAAGATCTCCCTGAGATTTTATGGGCTCATGACACTCGTAGCTCACTTTCTCACTTCCCGAACCCCAGGCTAAAACTCTAGGAAACTCACCGAAATCCTTGCACCCACTTTTCTTTCTTTTCTTTTTTTTTCTCTTGGAAGGATATGGACTTCCTTCTCAGGCACAAGACTTCTCATACTCCAAAATTTTTCTTCAAAAATCTTCATCTAGCACGCCCCACTCTTTTCCTCCTTTTATAACAACGTCAAACGTCTTATCCAAAAGAAAGGATAAAGATGAGTAATTGCACATTTGAATTCAAATCAAATTTTGAATTCAAATGGACACCAACTCATCCCTTATCCACTAAAGGTGTGAGGCGTGGCTTAAATTATGCATGGAGTATTTTCATGAGAAACTTTTTCTCATGTATTAAATGGGGCGTAAAAAAGGGATAAGGTGCAAAGATTGATTGCCCATTCAAATTCAAACTTTATTTTGAATTTGAATGGCCAACCAATCATCCTTATCCATTCAATTGGCACATTAAAGTGGGGCGTGGAGAGGGCTTAGCATGAGAAAAAAATTCATGAGAAGTTCTTTCTCATGAATTCAAATGGGTGCAATGGAAGTGAGGTGGCGCATGGAGATTGGGTCAAGGTGGTTTAATTATTTAAACCAACCTAATTGAACCAAATAAGTTAGGTCCAATTAGACTAATTTAAATTTATCTTAATTAGGCTTAATTAGGCTCAATAAAATCTTAATCAAATCAGAAATTGACTAAGTCCAATCTCTGATCAAATCAAAGACCAAACCATCTCGACGATTAGGTCAACTCTTAACCTAATCGGGTCCAACCCAACTGAATCCAATTCAATTGGACTTGATCCAAAAATAATTACTCCATCAAATTGAGTTAATTAGCGATCAAATCACTAATTAAACCTCTCATAAATACTGAGTCTAAATCCGATGGGCAATCGGGCATCAGAATTCATTGATATGTAACCCAGATCGAAAAGTCCCAACCAGTGGGACTCTTAACCCCGGTACCCATAATGTGTGGAACTCGTGATCAGAGAATCCTAATTTTTGATCACTAAGTCTCAAATATGTAGGATTCTACACCAGCCATCAGATCAGATAGGAACCTCTAATGTGTGTGACCCCACAGGTTCAAACCTAAGCCAGTAGCACAGGAACCAATTTTTGTACTAATCGAAGTGACCATCTAGCAATGGTACCCGACGTCCGGATAGGTCGAAGAGTCACAATCACAACACTCAGAACCTATATGAATATGGTTACTGTATAATTCATCCTTTTGACCCCTGTGTTTAGGATGACTCAGGATTAAACTGTCAACCCTGATCAGATCATCCGAATCATGCTCAACTCAAACAGTCCTGTGACTCCTCACAAGGACTATCCTGGCCAAGATTTTGCTAAATTGAAACACGACTGTACACAGCTCCTAAACTGGAGTGGTCAATCCCATCTTGACACACGCACCGATAAGTCAAGTACTTGACTACACCCAGCAGCCTTCCGTCACTGAATTAAAAATTCAGGTAGTCCAGTGCCTAAGTGCAGTGAGTTGCTTGCAAGTCACCGTGACGGTCTCAGGTCGAAGGGATATTTATACCTATATTCCATTGGAGCAAATTTTGACAGTAGAAATAGCTTCGGAGTCGTCACGTTCAGTGCAGATGTACCCTTACATCTCACCTGTATGCCATACCAGTGTATTCACACTCATTGGTTAAGAGGACAACCAACCAATATGGCACACAATGACCTATGCTTGATAAACATTGTCGTCCTTGGTAACAACGTATCATTTGGTCGCGAATAGATTTAAGGACTAAACGATAAATCCTCCTTTGTCGAGTCTAAATAGTCCTAAGGACTTCACCACAACATAGGAGTTCATTAGAAGATGAAATATTTTATGATGAAAAATATCAAAATAATTTTTATTAATTCATAATTCATGTACAAATATAAAAATGAGCACAACCGTCAATAGGCTGATGATTGACTTTGGGACACTATTCCCAACACTGCAATCTATCTCTCCTAAGCACGTATCATATCCATAGTTCATGGTATGTCTGTAGAGAGTATAGGCCGTGTAAGCTCGATCAATATCTCAGAAAATAAAAAGATATAAAATAAAAATATAATTCTATTATATAAAAATTAAATATAAAAAAATAAAAATTTATTTATAGGTTTCTTCGTATTTTTGAGTTGGAGGTGTCTAGCCATGCATAAGGATCTCCAGCTCTTCCTCCATATTTTTCTCTTTCTCCTAAAGTCTAAAACAATATCTAGAAAAGAAAAGAAAAGCTCTGCTGCTACTCTCTGCCCTGTTGCTTCTGCTCTCTCCGTTCTCTCTCTTTTTTTTTTTCTTTCTTTTTTTCTGAAAAAGGCATCTTCACATTACCCACTTTTTGATGCGAACATCAATATTTTCTAAGGCAAAGAGGCCCGATTATTCGGTGGGAGATCAATATTTAGAAATTATCTTTTTTTTAAAGGGTAAAATTCTTTCATATTTTTTATTGTTTGATGCAAACATTGATGCTTCTTGAGGCAAAGAGGCCCAGTTACAAGGTGAAAAATGTTCAAAATTTATTTTTATTTTTTTATATTTTATGAAGGAATGTATAAATATTTTATTTATGCTTATAGAAAGTAAACTCTTCTTTGACTCTAGTAGGTAGTGTTAGTAATACTAGAATGCTAGAATGATTTTTATTCTAAATTTAACTATTTATTAGGTTTTCTTAATAGTTGATCCCTTGATGTCTCAAAATTTTTTTAGATGAACATTAATTATTGTTTCAAAAATTTATTTGATTCAACTCAAATCTAGGATAATCATGTACTTAAATGCTAAATACTCATTTCTTCGAAGACTTTAAAAATTTTTTATTATCTTTATCCCCCAACTTAATTTTCATTATCCTCAATGGAGTAACAAAAAATAAAATAAAGACATATAAATAAGGTAAGGAGAGATGTCACCTGACTAGGTTTATGCGTGTATTGCCAGATGCTTCCATAAGAAGTAGTCTATTATTCCTAAAAAAATTTGAAAATCACTAGAGCAAAGGTTAGAGAAAATAAAAAATTTAGATTACCTCTCAACAAGTGCTAAGTTTAATATCTTCAGTTGAACTCTATGATTCTCACCTATTCTGTGTCAAATATTGGATTAACAAATTTCAGTAGTTTTGGATTGCCAATCTTAGGTACATCCTTCAGTGTTTCAAAAGGATAGGGCCAATCAGAAGGCCTTATCATTATGATAATAAAATATCTATGGAATGCTCTACGACAATTAGCCCAGATTAATAGAGTATACTCATCAAGCATGCCATACTAGGGTCTAAAAATATCAAGATCAAGAAGGGATGGTATTTGCTGGGCCGAGATGGATGGTGATGGTTTAAAAATTTCTTCAATTATAGCCTGATCTACCCTAATCTCAGTCTCAGATATAATATGTCTTGGCATATTTCCTTCTTAATCTAAAGTCTAGCGCTTTTTTCAAATTAACATTAACTCTATCTCCATACATCATTTTAGTACTATAAATAAATTTAGAGGCAATCCTCAAAAGTAGTACCAAATAAAGAGAAATCAATCATAAACATCTCAATATCGTTATCCTTTATTTCAGAGATATCTCATCCGATAGCTTCTTTATGTGCTTTTAAAATACCTACAAGTTAAGCTTCCTGATTAGGAATTACTGGAAGGATGTCAGTGGGTACGTCAGGAAGTGGCTTCAGTTCTGGAGTAGTTGGTGATTCTAACTAGGGAGCTATTGGTGGGCTAGGTGGTGGCTCATATTTTTTGATCTCAAGTGGGGTGGTTTTGGGATAGGGTGTAGCTATTAGGTCATTTTTTTCTGTAACATACCTATCTTCATCACAATCATCTATCTCAAAATGAGCATAACAGGGATTTAACGAATCCTGAGAAAGAATTGTCGGTGTAACTTTCTCTATTGTGTTATTCATTTGTGGTTCTTGGAAAGTCTCAATTAATTCCATCATTTCATTAATTTATTCTCCCTTCCCATTAAAAAGAATGGGTGATTCTATGATACTTGAGAATGGGACCATAGGTAGATAAGGTGATGATGGAATTGGTTCGACTCACCTTTCTAATTCTTTCCTAATTGTTTCTGCCTTAGTCAAATAGTCTGTATTGATCTTTTTGGTTGTGCAAGGTTGTTCTATGATCATTTCATTTTCGAGAGTCATCATCGATTGTTCAGAAAAAGTTATAGGGACATTAAAACTTCTAATCAGGTATTGTCCCTCAGAGTCACTCTCAGGTTGACTAGACAGCTTTCTTTCCTCCTTTCGATTGAGTGTGAGTGCTAGCTTTTCTAGTTCTTTGAAGGATTGCATAGAGGAGTAAAGGGTCTGTTAGCTGAGTTGATTGTAGTGTTCTATCCTGTCTAATGTTTGCTGAAACTCCTTTCAAAAGTTGGATCATAGTTAGTTGGAGGAGGTTGATATTGAGGATAGGGCATGTCGTAATAAGGTGCATCCATAAATGTAGGTCATTGTGTCACTGAGATAACTACTGATTGTGGTATCCATAAAAAAATTGATTGAGCCCCCCAGCCTGAATTATAGGTATTGAAGTATGGGTTGCTTGCTGATCTATAGGCCATGTGAGTTTGATCTTGATAAACTTGCTCATATATAGACTCAGAAAATTGGTGTGCAGTTGGGCATTCACTCACAAAGTGAGTGAAGCTAGAATATATTGTGCAAACTTGTTGTGCAGAAAGATAAGATGGATAAGGAGAGTGTTTCATGGCTGTTAGATAATCTAATCTGTGGGACAGCTCATCCAATCTATTATTGAGATCTATCTTGGATTATTTTGATTGTTTAGATATGCAATTAAAGGGTCTAGATCAGAACAATCCTCTTCTATATTTTTTTTAATGGACGAAAAGAGAAGAGAAAGGAGAGATAGATGAGAAGAGAGTTCTAAAGATGAGTCCTAAGGAGTCTTAAATCTAAAGACGATAGAGAAGAGTATTTTAATTAGGTTTAAATTATGGATTAACAATCAAGTTAGACAATCAATTCTAGCTAATGGTTATCCTAGATCTAGATAGTTTCTAACTATTTCAAAGCCACCTTCGAGCACTCCAAGTAAAAGACTAGCCACTCAACTGGTCAGGTAAGTATAAAGTTAGTGGGGGTTCCCTCGTTACTTTCCATAGACACTAATTAAAATTGATCAGGTAAGCAAATAGAACCAATTAAATAACCACCTTCCTTTAGGATCTTGTCCCTGAACCACTTTCTTAGACACCAATCAAAATGACTAATCCTAACTTGGTCCAACTCTTAGGGTCCCTTATCCTAGTGAGCTTGAGAGTTCTTAGGGGCTAATGTCTAATTGATTTTAATTTAAAATTTAGATTAATACAGAATATAGAGTTGTGGTTTGTGGGCCAAAGAAGGATGATAAAATCTTTATCTTATCTTATTTAATTGGGTTAAGTATCCTTAAAGTATTTTATAAAAGATGCAATGCAATTAGAAAAGATGTCCAAACATGTTAAGTTCTTTTTTTTATTGTGTTTTAGGTTTCTCTACATTAATTAACTATTATGAGATGTATATTTTGTTTCTTTTTATGTTAAGTTATTTAAAGCAAGAAGAAATAAAGATAAATTTTAAATTAGATTAATTAGGTATGAGAAGATCTAGAGAGTCTAAACATAAAAAAAAATAAACTAAATTAAGTTAGAAATATATGACAACTAGATATCTTACAATTAAAATAAAAAAATAAATCTATTTTCAGGATAGTAAATTATTCTAAGCTATGAAAAGCAGTAAGTCACTAGGCTATAGGAAGTAGAAAATTTTTTATGTATGCAAAAAAAGTAATCTAGCTAGAAAGCAGTAAAGTAATATAAGGTAAAAATAAATATTAAATTATTATTTATTTTTATTTTTATTTTTACTTAGTCAATACAACTGTGCCAATGATTTCTGGCAACGATGTCAAAATTTGATTGCTGTCGTAGGCGATCAAAAATAAATCTAAGTCAAACTATATACATAAGATGAGTCAGAATCGTATCCATGGGGATCAGAGGGCTGAGATGCAATTAACTAAGCAAAAGAGAAAGTTTGATTCTTAAAAAGTGGGTAATAGTTTAATTAAAACTAACTAATTTAAATCAACGATGAAATTGAGAGAAATAGATAACAAAAAAAATGTCTTTATGTTTCTAGATGATCACAGGCATAAATTTTGATATTTATTTTTTTCTAAGCAATTAAATTCATAATCGATTAGGAGTCTTGCAAACAAATCTCAAGTATAGGCTATCTTACCAAGTACAAACCATATCCTGTCAAGATCATAGACCGTCCCACAAGTATAGACTATCAAACAATTAGATTGTACAGATCCTAATAGATTATGTCAATATCAAATTCTAAAATATGTTACTTTTGCTGAGCATAGACCTTATCCTGTCATGCTCATAATCCATCCCACCTATAGGTAACTTATTCAGAAATCAAGCATAAAAGAAATTGAATAAAACTTGAAAGTATTTTATTAATTATAGAGAATAGAAAATAAGTATATAAAATTATGTAAGGATATCTGCACTCCCCTACAGACTACATCTTAGTCAAGTATGGCTCCTGGATACATCTTCTGGAAGATTTGGAATCTTGTTACGGTATCTCCTCTCCTGAAGCAATCTTTTTCTTCTCTACTCTTCCTTCAAATTCTAAAACAAAACCTCAAAAAATAAAGAAAAAGAATTTTTGTGGTTGCCCACTGCTTGCTTCTGATCTCCCTGTTCCCCTCTCAATGGTCCGCAGTCTCCTCTTTTCATAGACCAAAATTAGGTTGAAATTGAGTAGCAATCAGGCTTTTAATCACATTCAAACTCCTCTACCCATGCCCGCCATCCGATCACGATCAAATGTCATAAAATCAGCTGCAAACAGTCCTAGAATAGGTCGGGAATCATGCTGACCATTAGATTTGGTCCAATCTCTGCTCTAGAGTGTCGGATGGCACAAAGAAGTCTTCAGATTCAATTCTTCTGGCTGACAACGAGTTCCAGCCAGCCGATCGCTCACAGGATCACTTGGACTCGTTGGATCGCGCCAAACCAGTGGGCCACCACCACTTGATATGGGATGGAGCTCCCTCAGCTGTCCGATCGGGTGTTGCAGATCGTTCTCAACTGTTCAATCGTGCCAAACCCAGCCATCGCCCCATGCATCGTGATAAAAGATCGGGAACACTGTTCCCATGGACCATGTGTAGACCCAGTGTGCCGCCATCTATGCGCCATCCTGTGAGCCGTGCTTGTTTCTGTGGACTGCTTGTGGACCGCACGGTCGGTCCATCATACACCGAAGGATATTTTGGGTTGATTTTTGGATGATTTTAGGCCCAATTTTAGCTTGGATTTGAGTCTTCATTTAGGATCCATTTTAAGTCCGATTTGCTCCAATTTTTTTTTTTTTAACTTGCGAATTGGGCTTTTTTTATTGACGATCATCTATTCTGTAAAAAACAAGCAAAAGCATCAATTCTTAAGAAATAAAAATTAATTAGTATATATTTTGATACTTTTATTGAGATATTTATTATACTTATCACCAGACTTCAACTACCATATATATAATACAGAGTTTCTTCATTACTAGTCTGTACATTAGTGGTCTTGCACATATATCTTGATTTTTTTAAGAGTTGCTAGAAATAGCCCAAATTTCATATCTACGGCTATATTCGGATATTCTTATATAGGTGAGCCCCTCTAGAGATGTGTGTAGAGTCACATATCATAAAAAATACCATTTTGGATCTCATTCAGAGTTAAAACTCTTCTTAATCACTATATAAGAGTACTAATCACCATATGGATGGAATAGAGCCTATGACTCCTATATTAGATAAATCACATGTGCTCCCTAATTAACTAATTAGTTTGTTATTACCATATTGAATCTCTTTTAAGGGATCTCCTACTACAGAGATTGGGTTCCCACTATTGGAAGGTTCTTTATAGGCTAAATCTGATCCCTCTCGATAATTCTAGGATCTTAATCCTATTTAAATCTTTTATAAAGTAAACTAATAAAATAAGGTCATCCCCCATAATTTTTGAGATATAGAGATAGGGAGGTCTTGATTACCAGCAACATTATAAAAATGAGAATATATAACAGAATGTTTAGTTGATAGTTCTGCCATATGACTAATGACAATAATGATTGATGCAAGAAACCTAAAACCAATCCATAGACCTTAAAACCATAGTGAGATGATGTAAGCATGAATAGCAAGAATCTGAGATTTCACTAATATGGGAGGAGACCAAATTCGCATTAAAGGATCAAGGAAAGAAAACAGTCCTGTGGTAATAATGACATAAGTTGTACGGTGAGATTTGGAGAAGCTGGCAATATTGAAATGTATAGCCGCTAAAAGGGTTGAATCTTGAAGGATTCAGGAAGCCTTTGTTCTATTGTGACGGACTAGATGGATGAACGTCAGCGCATGATTTTGTATTACAAGTAGCATGCATATATCAATATGTTAAATTAAAAATTTAGCAGCTATACTAAAATTGATGGTTTTGCAATTAGCTTAAGAGTTCACTAAAAATAAACATAACAAAATCCATGACTGAACAAATATTTCTCTACTAACCAAAAAGGGAGGTGGATGTATCTTAGCAGGAAAGCAACAGACATCAAGAAAGTAGAGTTGGAAAAATGAAGTTGGACCAATATGTCTGAAGCATCTACAGGAGCCAAAAAACTTAGAAACAGCACAAATGTACAAGCATGATCCATCTCCAGCACCATCATATGAAGAATAATGCATCACCCAGAAGTAGGGGTGCAAGTGTCTTTCTCACTTCCAACACTGAAATGATCCAGATTAACCCAGTCAAAAATTCTACAGAATGTAGCAGGATCAAGTCAAACATTCATCTGAAAAATTACTTTTATGCTTATGAGCTGTAATGATCCAGCATTAAAAGCAATTAATCTGGTCTACCATTGGGAATTTAAGGATAAGTTCAAAAGGAAATTTGTAGAAAAAAACCAGATGCCTCATAAAATCTGCAATCAAGATTATATAACTTAAATATTTGGAACCAAAACTACTGAAACAGTAAGTAATCTCATAAAACCAACATATCTCTGGATATTTCTGATTATGCCTTAGATTGTTAGAGCAATATTTAAAAATTAGATATGATTTAAGAAAACTAAAAAAAATTTTTATTGAAAAAGAATATTGTAAATAACTAACATAAATTGAAGAATAAAAAAAATTATCAAACTGGAAGCATGTTGGATACTAACCTAAGGTGTATTCCTGTCTCTCACACAGGAATATTTGGGAAAACCATCCAAAGATATGACTGGGATCCTTCGCTTATGAGCATGATTGTGAAAGAGGTTGATGAAGGCTTTTTCAGCACCCAAGAAGAATAAAAGAAAACTTGGAAAGAAAGAGAGAAAGCTTTAGAAAGCAGAATTGTTAGTCTATTAGATGGCTTACTAGGTTAGGTTCCCAGGGGCCATAGCCAACCAAAATAACTGTTGAGGCTTTTATTGACCTATCAAGGTCTTTAATAAGGAGCCAAATGGTCAGATTCTTTAATATGGAGTTTAACGGTTATAAAATAAAAACTATATTAAATGCACATGACCATTGATAATTAGGAGCCTAACGGTAAAAAACTAAAATCATAATAATAAAAAAATTAAAATATTTAAATGATAAAATTGAAAACAAGATTAAAAATGCTTGGAGAAAAATCTTAGAAAAATTTTGAGTTTTTCTTTTTGGATTCTCTCCAACAAATACTACTTCATATTTACCATCCTGAAGGAGGATAGAGTCTAACGGTACTTCTACCATTGGGGATTATGAAATTTGACTCCAATTCATTTGCTCGAGGGAAATAGGACTCTTATCTCTATAAATAGAAAGCAATACTTCAATGATATAGACTGTTGCCGCTGAAATCTGGATCACGATCGAAAACTGCTGGAGCGGTGGTGCATCCTCCTGGAAAGAAACCTACAAGTAAGTCCTAAATAGAGTTGGCTCCGATAGGGGACCCTCCAACGCTCGTTAGATCATAGAGAAACAGAAGAGAAGGAGTGAAGAAGATTATGGTCGCATACCTTGGGAGGTCTCCTATAGGTTCTTTTTTAGATCAAAGTTGTGTAACCATCTAGAGAGATCATGGGGCAATTCAGGCGTGACGTGACTAAATTCTATCAAGATTGATGGGATGGTTACTGCACCTACCTTTTCAATTTTGGGATCAACTGGAAGTCATTAGTGCTTTTGAATTTTGAAATAGGATGCAGGTAGGATCGATCCTGTCTCTTTAATTGAGAGTTCGGTCTAATTTGATAGAAGCGGGTGCCGAGGAGAGGAAATGGCTAAGTTGGATCTTACCCGATGAGATGAAGTCTGATGGGGGCTGATGTATGCTTATGGCCGAAGTTAAAATTTGGCATGCTCAGGTATTCCACCATCTACTGTTTGTGTTCTAGGTCAGTCGCCAAGGGGATAAGAGTAAATAATTTGATGCCGATCTCATAAATGGTCAATCCTAAGAATTATGCTTGAGACGGTGGTCTAGGCCCTAGGATCATCACAGGTTGAAGCTAAGATTAGATTATATCATCATGCTTAATAGCCCATATCTAGCCACTGACTCATGTTTTGGACCCAAGGAGGAAATATTCCCCCAACACATGCCCCCTACTCCCAAGTTTAATTTGAGCGAAGGGAGTACCAGAATTTCGATTGGCCAAAGATGCATTATCCTTTCCGCAAGAGTGGCACATATGCTTCTTGGGTAAATCAAAGAGCCATTTCAAACTGTAATCATGACTAAAGAACAATCGATAAAATCAAGAGAATGACGCACCTCATTTCCCGTGCAATCATTAATTGGCCGACTGATGCCTCTGCACCATCCATGGATTGTGCTATGTGTCTATTATCGGATGGTCAGACAGAATCTGCATCCAGATGGTTTCGATTTTTCATGTTTAAAAAGGAGGTGGTCTCTGATTTTTTCCATACGTTCTTAGACCTTTTTTCTTCTTTTTCAAGTTTTCTTCATATATTGAGGATTTTTCGATCATAGACGGTTTGCTTTCAGGCAGTCATCTTCTATCTCTTGAACAATCGCCATCTTCTTCTTTTTATTGTGCCACAGCAAGTTGGTTACCCTTGTCTCATCATTTTATCTCTTTTCATCTTTCTAGTTCAATTGTTTCTCATGTTTCCAATGGTAGATTCTAGGAGCCATAGTGAAAACTACTTTTCTGAATCTCTCCCTTCCACTTCTGAGGGTATTCCTATTAGTGGGGATGAAGAACATGACACCACATCTTTTGCTCTAGAACAAATTGAATCTAAGCTGGGAGTTAGGGATTTGAATTGCATTCGTGCTTGATACAAGATTCCAACTGTCTTTAAATTAGAGCCTTCTGGTCCCAGTGGTAGAGTAAGTAATCCTCCTCCTGATAGGATAAGTTGGTATGAATAGACCTTTAAAGCTAAACTTAGGCTTCCTATTCATCCTTTTGTTGTTGAGATTTTTCACTTTTTTGACATTCCTTTATGTTCTGTCATTTTGAACTCCTTTCATTTTATCATCATTTTTTTGATTTTCTACTCTACAATCGGAGTCTAGCCCTCTCTATCTCTTTTTCGCTCCTTTTACACTATGAAGAGATATACCGAAGATTGGTGGTACATCTCCTCATCAAGGGGAGTCTCTGTATTGATAAAGGGGGCCCCATCCTTTGTACATAATTGGAAGGTTTAATTTTTTTTCATTTTCGATCTCTTTGTAGAGGATTGGGGGTGTCCATACTAGGTCGGTCGAGGGATTCTGACTTTCGGATCCTAAAACTTGGAGATAAAAATCTAGAGCACTCGACAACCTTGAGGGGATATAGGATTCTCCCACTAAAGGAGTTGCTATCAGAGCAGTCTCTCTTTACTACTGATGTTACTTTGACCAATCTTAGAGGTGAGGAGATCTCCATTCCTCCTCTCGATGCCTCTTTTTATTACTTTTGTTGATGTTGAACCTTTTTGCAGCAATGATGAAGCTCGAGGAGTGAAGAAGTAGCTGAGGGGATTGCCGAAAAGGATGGCACCTTCTTTATCTGCTGGTGTTCAGAAGAAACCCAAAGCTTCAAATAAAGGTGAAAAGGAGAGGGTTCCTTCGACTTCAACTTAACAGGCAGCTATTTCAGCTCACCCCCTTGAAGCCAACTTTCGAAACCTACTATGCTCCCTCCCCCCAAGTTGGCTCGGTATTGACAGAGTTGGATTCTGCTGGAGAACTGATGGGTCAGGAATAAGGTCAGGGTTCATCCACCATCAAGAGAGTTTTTGATAGTTGAAAAAACTCCAACCATGATTTTAAGGGTATGCTCCTCAATGCCGATTTGGAGGAGATTGAGAAAGAAGATTGTGTGAAGTAGCAGAGGTAGATGGTCTCCACTTTTGTGAAGGTGAATCTGCTTGTATTTCATTTCTTTTTTTCTTTTTTTTTTTACTCTCTGTTTTATGAATATAGGTGGGGCATTATGCGGCGACCATTATTACCAAAATGAATGATGCTGAAAGGAAACTGATCAAAGCAGATGAGAAATGCAAGTTGGCCGAAGCTATAGAGGCCAAGACCAAAATGAGGGTGGAAGCAGGAAAAGCTGAGGTTGCCCAATTGAAGAATAAGTTGAAAGAAATTAAAGCTGAATTGGCTTCGAAGAAAAAAGAGAAGTTGGAAGCGCAGGCCAAGATCATCGATGTTGAAAGGAAGGCCCAGAAACAAACTATTGAAGTGGGGCATGTAGCTGTAGATGCCTTCCATGCATCCACTGAATATTCAGACGAGAAGTGTGCCTTCAGTTAGGATGCCTTCAACACCAGCTTAGATATTTATCGTAAGAAGATGAGGGAGTGCTTTTCGAATATGGATTGGAGCTTCTTAGTGTTGGAAATAGTGTCCCAAAGCCAATCGTCAGCCAGTTGATGGTTGTGCTCATTTTTGTATATGTACATGAATTATGAATTAATAAAAATTATTTTGATATTTTTCATCATAAAATATTTCATCTTCTAATGAACTCCTATGTTGTGGTGAAGTCCTTAAGACTATTTAGACTCGACAAAGGAGGATTTGTCATTTAGTCCTTAAATCTGTTTGCGATCAAATGATACGTTGTTACCAAGGACGACAACGTTTATCAAGCATAGGTCATTGTGTGCCATATAGGTTGGTTGTCCTCTTAATCAATGAGTGTAGAGACACTGGTATGGCATACAGGTGAGATGTAAGGGTACATCTATACTGAATGTGATTGACTCCGGAGCTATTTCTGCTGTTAAAATTTGCTCCGATGGAATATGGGTATAAATGTCCCTCCGACCTGAGACCGCCATGGTGACTTACAAGCAACTCACTGCACTTAGGCACTGGACTACCTGAATTTCTAATTCAGTGACGGAAGACTGCTGGGTGTAGTCAAGTACTTGACTTGTCGGTGCGTGTGTCAAGATGGGATTGACCACTCCAGTTTAGGAGCTGTGTACAGTCGTGTTTCAATTTAGTAAAATCTTGACCAGGGTAGTCTTTGTGACGAGTCACAGGACTATTTGAGTTGAGCACGATTTGGATGATCTAATCAGGGTTGACAGTTTAACCCTGAGTCATCCTAAACACAGAGGTCAAAAGGATGAATGATACAGTAACTATATTCACGTAGGTTCTGAGTGTTGCGATTGTGACTATTCGACCTATCCGATCATCGAGTACCATTGCTAGATGGTCATTTCGATTAGTATAGGAATTGGTTCCTGTGCTACCGGTTTAGGTTCGAACCTGCGGGGTCACACACATTAGAGGTTTCTATCTGATCTGATGGCTGATGAAGAGTCCTAATGCTCATGGACTATGAGTCCTACATGTCTGAGACTCTGTGATCAAGAATTAAAATTCTCTGATCATGAGTCTCATACATTTTGGGTACCGAGGTCAAGAGTCCCACTGGTTTGGGACTCTTCGATCAGGGTTACATATCGATGAATTCTGATGTCCGATTACCCATCGAATTTGGACTCAATATTTATGAGAAGTTTAATTAGTGATTTAATCGCTAATTAACTCAATTTGATTGAGTAATTATTTTTGGATCAAGTCCAATTGAATTGGATTCAGTTGGGTTTGACCCGATTAGGTTAAGAGTTGACCTAATCGTCGAGATGGTTTGGTCCCTGATTTGATCAGGGATTGGGCTTAATCAATTCCTGATTTGATTTGGATTTTATTGAGCCTAATTAAGCCTAATTAAGTTAGATTTAAATTAGTCTAATTGGGCCTAACTTATTTGGTTCAATTAGGTTGGTTTAAATAATGAAACCACCTTGACCCATTCTCCCTGCGCCACCTTACTCCCACTGCGCCCATTTGAATTCACGAGAAGGAAGTTCTCATGAATTTTTCCTCATGCAAAGCCCTCCTTACACCCTACTTTAATGCACCAAATGAGTGGATAAGGATGATTGGTTGGCCATTCAAATTCAAAACAAAGTTTGAATTTGAATGAGCAACCAATCTTAGGGTCTTGACCTTATTCTCTTTTAGCGCCCCATTTATTACACGAGAAAATATTTCTCATGAAATCACTCATGCATAAATTAAGCCATGCCCTCCTCTTCTCACGCCCTTAGTGGATAGGGATAAATTGATTTTCATTTGAATTTAAAATTTGATTTGAATTCAAATGTGCAATTACTCATCTTTATCCTCTCACATAGATAAGATGTTTGACATTGTTTTAAAAGGAGGAGAAGAGTGGGGCGTGTGCAAGAAAAATTTTGGAGAGAAAATCTGGGTGTGAGGAATCCTTGTGTGCAAGGTGAAGGTCTATATCCTTCCGAGAGAAAAAGAAAGAAAAGAAAGAAAAAGTGTGCGCAGGGTTTCAGTGAGTTCTTCAGGTTTTTGGCCTGGAGTTCGAGAAGTGAGAAGGTGAGCTACGAGTGTCGTGAGCTCACCAAATTTTAGAGAGATCTTCAACATCCTCTCAAGCACGTCTGCTAACAATCTAGAGCATTTGAAGAATTGACAAACATCGATCGAAGGAGTTCGATCAGCATCGACCGTCGAAAGGGCTCTACAACGAGCTAGTACTCATGAGGAGTCGATCAGACCGGGAGCTTCGTGTGGATGATTCACAGAGGTCAGACATGCTGTGTGGACGATCAGACTCTCTCGACGGTGATCAGATTGCGGTGATCTGCTACTTGCACAAAGGTATTGTGTTCTGAACACATTACAGTAAAGTGTTTACTGTTCCAATTCGAATTTTAAATTTAAATGCATGCATGCTATATATTATATTTAGATCCTAGTGTAGAATAAATTTTTATTAATTAATTAGATTAATTAATAATTTTTACTGTAAAATAGTGATTTTGAAAAAGTTTTAAAATTACCATTTAAAATTATCAAATGGTATCAGAGCGGGTTCTTAGATATGATATATATATTTGCATGCGTAGATTAAGTTGTAATCTACAAGTTTAAAGTTTGAAATTTGAATTTTGAAAGTTGTACGAAATTCAAAATTCAAAAATTTGAAATTTAAAATTTAAAATTTGAATTTTTAAATTTAAAATTTGAAATTTAAAATTTAAAAATTTAAAATTTAAAATTTAAAATTTGAAATTTGGTTGAATATTTCAAATTTGAAATTCAAAATTTAAAATTTAAAATTTAAAATTCAAAATTTAAAATTCAAAAAATTGAAATTTAAAATTTAAATTTTAAAATTGATATATTTAGATATACTTGATCCAAATAGCAAGTAATTGAATTGGGTTGGTTGCCATGGCCGTTCGATCATAGGAGAAAAGTAGGATTTAAAGGCCCTCTCGTCCCATTTGATGGGGTCTTCTATGGCGGTAGGGGTGCCGATGCAATTATTCCCATGCAGATGAAGTAGCAAAAGGAATATTTATGATTTATTTTGATTGAGTTATTTTCTGTTATGTAATTAGCAATAGGATTGTTATTTATGAAATGTACTGATCTATTTGTGTAATGAGTCAACATATTTGGTGAACAGAAAATAAAATCTTTCAAATTTAAAAATTATTTTCGAAATGCCAAACCCTGACCCATCAGCCCAAATACTTAATTAAAAGAATTAAGTATTGTCTAGTAGGTCTAGAATTATGAATTAAGACCTAAGATAATTGCATAAACTTGTGGGTCAATAGGTTAGATGGATTAGGTCCATAATTGGGTTAGACCTAAGGTTAGCTTAAAAAATAGACTAAATTAGAGTAATTGGTCAAATCTAATCAAAAGTTGAATTAGATTAGGTCAAGGATACTCTAGACTCAACTCCAATAGTTGTAGTTGAATGGGTCCATGTCTTTAACTAGATCAAGATGGACTTAATTCATGGCTACGCGGTGGAACCCTATTTACTAAGTTGATCAAATTAAAACTAATTAATCGGTTGGTGTCTAAGGTAAGTTTGACAGTTTGACCAGTGATTTTTAAGCGGGAGCTACTCGCAGTGATTCGATCTCTGACGAGTTAATGGCTTATCCCCACCACTGATCTCACTTACCTGGCCAACCTGGTGAATTAGGTTTTGATTAGATCACTTGGTGATTAGGGCTCACCCATGTCATTAGGTAAATTAGTTTGACTGATTTAGGTGCTCGTAATGCCAGCTTTAAGTAAATCTTTTTTTAATCTGACTTGGTGAAGTCAGTGGGAGGATTGAAATTGGCTGGATATTTTCTTCTCATCTATTCTTTAATAAAATTCTCAAAAAATAAAAATATTAGGTCTTAAAAATGATTAAGTTATATTGATAACTAAGTCATAGCCTCCCATTAAGTGAGTGATAATGAGTCCATTAGTTTAATAATCGTTGGAGGCCCAAAGGCCTAGTGCTTATTGACTAATGAAATTATCATTCATAGTATGATAATTTGGTTTGAGTCTTTCTGATGGTGGTTAGGTTGGCCGACCAAAGTCGGGCTTGATCATTTATTGGTCCGATTCACCAAATCAAATCATGTTAATGGTTGGACCTAACCAGATTTTTTTAGTGGAGGCCAAAGCCTACTGATTAGGTTCTGGGGCAAAATTAATTACTAGAAGTTATTTAGAGAAACAACTGGTTATAAACCTATCAATAGATGCACATGGGTTGACCAACCAAAGTTGGGCTCGTGTGTAGTCTGTATGGATTCTAGTACCCACTAAGGAATTAAAGTAATTCCTCGAATTGGAGGTTGAGACTACCAATTCGTAAAAATACTGAGAGAAACTTTAGACTAAATACCAAATCTTTAGTATTAATAATTTATGTATTAATATAGGTCTGGTTTTCCTTTATGCAGCTATGGCCACTACTCTATCGCTCTGGTCATTATTAGATAATGACAAGCTCATGGGACCTAATTTCGATAGCTGGTATCGAAAATTAAAAATCATCCTTGAGCATGAGCGGATCCTTTATGTAGTAACGGATCCGGCACCTGAGGAGCCAGCCCTGAATGCTAGAGGGACGGTCCGAGATACTTACCAGAAGTGGCTCAACGACCGCACCAACATCCAGTGCATAATGCTGGCGGCAATGAATGATGAGTTCAGTCGCAGGTTCGAGAACGTCCAGCCACAAGAGATGCTTCAAATATTGAACGACTCTTTTGGCACGCCTGACGATGTTGAAAGGCACAAAACTAGTTGTGCCATTTTCAATGCTCGGATGAGGGATGGAACCTCAGTCACTGATCATGTACTATACATGATCGAAATGATTGAGTGCCTAGGTAAACTGGGTTTTTCCTTGCATGAGCAGCTCGGTAAGGATGCGATCCTTAATTCTCTGCCCAAGTCTTTCCTTCCCTTTCTTACTCATTTTCGAATGACAAAGCCTGCAGTGAACTACCACGGCTTGTTGGGGTTGCTGCAGAATTTTGAGAAGGATCACCAGCTCCATAAGGAGTTGGTGAATGTTGTGGGAGGGTCTTCTTTGATCGTCGACCCTTTAAGAAAGGAAAGAAGAACAAGAAGAAGAAGAATAAGAAGGTGCAGCTACATGTTGGGACGTCTACACAGGGTTAGACCAAGAAGCACAAGCCCGACCAGAGCCAGGCGAGTGCTTCTTTTGCAAGAAGCAGGGGCACTGGAAGAGGAACTGTCCTCTATACATTGCCTCACTGGACCCGAACAGGCCAAAGAAGAAGCAAGGTACTTATATGATAACACCTTGCAACTTTTTCATTTGTGATACTACTGCTTGGGTATTGGATACCGGAAGCTCTTATCATATTTGTAATTCGATGCAGGGTCTGCAGGTCAGTAGGAGATTTGATGAAGGTGAGAGGTTCCTGAACGTTGGAGATGGAAGCAAAGTTTCAGTTCTAGCATTAGGAATCATGAACCTTGTAATCAATTCTCGAAATATAATTCTGAGTGAATGTCACTATTGTCCAAGCTTTTTATTAAGTATTATTTCTGTAGGCCTTTTGGCCATGAATAGTTATCAATTTTTAATAAAAAAAATATTTACAATATCATTTTGAATGGTGTTATAATGTTTATTGGATAACTTTATAATAGAATTTACTTTCTATCACAACCTGTTAATATGGTTCAGACCTCCGGTAAACACCCTAGAATAGATAATGTGTCAGAAGTCTACCTTTGCACTGTAGGCTAGGTCGTATCAATAAGAACAGGATAAACAGGTTGGCTCAAGAAGGAATTCTTGAAGTAGGTGATTGTAAATCACTTCCAACCTGTGAGTCTGTCTTCTTGGTAAAATGACCAAGTCACCTTTTACTGGAAAAGGTGAGCGAGCCAGTGAACTCTTGGGTCTGATAAATTCTGATGTATGTGGACCCATGAGCACAAGTGTAAGAGGTGGATATTTCTATTCATAACCTTCACAGATGACCTATCGAGGTATGGGTATGTCTATTTAATGAAGCATAAGTCGGAGTCGTTTGAAATGTTCAAACTATTCTGAAATGAGGTAGAAAAATAAACTGAAAAGAGTATTAAAACTCTTCGATCTGATCGAGGAGGTGAATATCTTTCCAATAAGTTTTTGATATATCTTGGGGAGAATAGGATTCTCTCTCAATGAACTCCTCCTGGAACACCACAGCATGATGGTGTATCTGAAAGGAGGAATCGGACCTTGTTGGACATGGTTCGATCCATGATGGGGTTTGCTGGTCTGCCGATCTCCCTCTGGGATATGCACTCGAATCGGCTTGTTACCTTTTAAATAGAGTTCGATAAGTCTGTAACCAAAATGCCATATGAGATATGGATAGGACGTAAGCCAATACTCTTGCACCTTAGGGTTTGGGGGTGTCCGGCTTATGTTAAACGTTTAATTACGGACAAGCTAGGACCTAGGTCTCACAAGTGTAATTTTATAAGATACCAAAAGAGACCAAAGGATATTATTTCTACCTGATGATGAGCAAAAGGTGTTTGTCAGCCTTAAAGCAATCTTTTTGAAAAAGAGTTCCTTGGTGAAGGGACTGTTGCCTCTATGGTCGAACTTGACGAAGTTCGACAGGTGAAAAATCGACACAAGTTGCTGAATCTGAATCGGATTTGATTAGATCAGATCCGGAGCCCATTGTTCAAGCATCCTTAAGGTGATCTGGTAGAGTACCACGTCAACCGGACAGATACTATGGTTTCTTGGTCCGAACGATGATCCTATCAAACTTGATGAAAATGATAAGGATCTGATCACCTACATGGATGCAATGCAGAGACCTGACTCTGAGAAATGGCTAGAAACCATGAAATCCGAAATGGAGTCCATGAAGGTCAACGATGTGTGGACATTGGTTGACCCACCTGAAGGAGTAAAACCCATAGGGTGTAAGTGGGTCTTCAAGAGGAAGAGGGGTGCAGACGGAAAGGTGGAAACCTATAAAGCTCGTCTGGTTGCCAAGGGATATCGTCAACGTTATGGTATAGACTATGACAGATATTTTCTTCTGTGGTAATTCTCAAATCTATTCGGATTATGCTTGCGATAGCTGCCCATCTGGATTATGAAATCAGACAGATGGATGTGAAGACACTTTCCTAAATGGAGAGCTGGATGAAGAAATGTATATGATACAACCTGAAGGATTCACATCCACTGATGAGTCTAAGGTGTGCAGACTACAGAGGTCCATTTATGGACTTAAGTAGGCATCCCGGAGTTGGAACATACGTTTTGATAGGACGATCAAGACGTATGGCTTCGTTAAGAACAAAGAAGAGCCCTGCATTTATAAGTGGGCTAATGGTCCAGTAGTGATATTTTTTGTATTGTATGTGGATGATATTCTCTTAATCGGAATGATGTCCCTGCATTACAGGGAATAAAGATTTGGCTGTCGTCACAGTTCTCCATGAAGGATCTGGGAGAAGCTTCCTACATCCTAGGGATGAGGATCTATAGGGATAGATCTAAAAGGTTGCTTGGTTTATCCCAGTCTACGTACATAGATACTATGCTGAAGAGGTTCAGCATGGAGAATTCCAAAAAGGCTATCTACCGATAGGCCATGAATTTCTCTCTCGAAGAGGGATTGTTCGACAAACCTCAAGAGAGAGAGCGTATGGGTAGGATTCCATATGCTTCGCAGTGGGATCTATCATGTACGCCATGACATGTACACGACCAGATGTGGCATACTCACTGGGTTAGTGAGTAGATACCAATCTGATCCAGGGAGAATACTGGAAGGTTGTTAAAACCATCCTGAAGTATTTAAGAAATACTAAGACCAGTGGCTTGTTTATGGTGAATCAAACTTGAGACTTATAGGGTTTACAGACTCTAGTTTCCAGTCTGATCACGATGACAGCAAAAGTGTGTCGGGATTTATTTTTACCCTTAATGGTGGGGCTATCTGCTGGAAGAGTTTCAAGCAACACATAGTGGCGGATTCAGTTTGCGAGGTGGAGTATATCGCTGCATTAGATGCTGCCAAAGAAGCGGTGTGGCTGAGAAAATTCATCACCGAGCTCGGAGTAGTACCCTCCCTTGTTGGTCCAGTTCTGCTCTACTGTGACAGCTTGGAGCCATTGCTCAGGCGAAGGAACCCAAGGCACACCAGCGGACGAAGCATATTCTGCGCTGCTACCATCTCATCCAAAAATTATGGATCGAGATGACGTCGACCTTTTGAAGATCGACGGAAAGGAGAACCTGGCTGACCCATTCACTAAAGCCATTGCAGTGAAGGAGTTCGACGACTACAGGTCGAAGATGGGTATTAGATACTGCACCGATTGGCTTTAGGCTAAGTGGGAGATTGTTGGGAATAGTGTCCCAAAGCAATCGTCAGTCTGTTGACGGTTGTGCTTATTTTTGTATATGTACATGAATTATGAATTAATAAAAATTATTTTGATATTTTTCATCACAAAATATTTCATCTTCTAATGAACTCCTATGTTGTGGTGAAGTCCTTAGGACTATTTAGACTCGACAAAGGAGGATTTGTCGTTTAGTCCTTAAATCTGTTCTGACCAAATGATACTTGTTACCAAGGACGATAATGTTTATCAAGCATAGGTCATTGTGTGCCATATAGGTTGGTTGTCCTCTTAACCAATGAGTGTGGAGACACTGGTATGGCATACAGGTGAGATATAAGGGTACATCTACACTGAACGCGATCGACTCCGGAGCTATTTCTGCTGTCAAGATTTGCTCCGATGGAATATGGTATAAATATCCCTCCGACCTGAGACCGCCACGGTGACTTGCAAGCAACTCATGCACTTAGGCACTGGACTACCTGAATTTCTAATTCAGTGACGGAAGGCTGCTGGGTGTAGTCAAGTACTTGACTTGTCGGTACGTGTGTCAAGATGGGATTGACCACTCCAGTTTAGGAGCTGTGTACAGTCATATTTTAATTTAGTAAAATCTTGGCAGGGTAGTCTTTGTGAGGAGTCACAGGACTGTTTGAGTTGAGCACGATTTGGATGATCTAATCAGGATTGACAATTTAACCCTGAGTCTCCTAAACACAGAGGTCAAAAGGATGAATTATACAGTAACTATATTCACGTAAGTTTGAGTGTTGCGATTGCAACTATTCGACCTATCCGATCATCGAGTACCATTGCTAGATGGTTACTTCGATTAGTACAGGAATTGGTTCCTGTGCTACCGGCTTAGGTTTGAACCTGTGGGGTCACACACATTAGAGGTTCTATCTGATCTGATGGCTGATGAAGAGTCTAATGCTCATAGACTATGAGTCCTACGTGTCTGGACTCTGTGATCGAGAATTAGATTTTTGATCATGAGTCCCACACATTTTGGGTACCGAGGTCAAGAGTCCCACTGGTTTGGGACTCTTCGATCAGGGTTACATATCGATGAATTCTGATGTCCGATTATCCATTGAATTTGGACTCAATATTTATGAGAGGTTTAATTAGTGATTTGATCAAAAATTAACTCAATTTGATTGAGTAATTATTTTTGGATCAAATCCAATTGAATTGGATTCAGTTGGGTTTGACCCGATTAGGTTAAGAGTTGACCTAATCGTCGAGATGGTTTGGTCCTCAATTTGATTAGGGGTTGGACTTAATCAATTTTTGATTTGATTAAGATTTTATTGAGCCTAATTAAGTCTAATTAAGTTGGATTTAAATTAGTCTAATTGGGCCTAACTTATTTGGTTCAATTAGGTTGGTTTAAATAATGAAACCACCTTGACCCATTCTCCCTGCGCCACCTCACTCCACTGCGCCCATTTGAATTCACGAGAAGAAAGTTCTCATGAATTTTTCCTCACACAAAGCCCTCCTCACCCTACTTTAATGTGCCAAATGAGTGGATAAGGATGATTGGTTGGCCATTCAAATTCAAAATAAAGTTTGAATTTGAATGAGCAACCAATCTTAGCGCCTTGACCTTATCCTATTTTAGCACTCCATTTATTACACCAGAAAATATTTCTCATGAAATCACTCATGCACAAATTAAGCCATGCCCTCCTCTTCTCACGCCCTTAGTGGATAGGGATAAATTGATTTTCATTTGAATTCAAAATTTGATTTGAATTCAAATGTGCAATTACTCATCTTTATCCTCTCACGTGGATAAGACGTTTGACATTATTTTAAAAGGAGGAGAAGAGTGGGGCATGTGCAAGAAAAATTTTGGATAGAAAATCTGAGCATGAGGAATCCTTGTGTGCAAGGTGAAGGTCTATATCCTTTCGAGAGAAAAAGAAAGAAAAGAAAGAAAAAGTGTGCGCAAGGTTTCAGTGAGTTCTTCAAGGTTTCAGCCTGGAGTTCGAGAAGTGAGAAGGTGAGCTACGAGTATCTGAGCCCACCAAATTTTAAAAAAATCTTCAACATCCTCTCAAGCATATCTGCTGATGATCTGGAGTATCCAAAGAATTAGCAGACATCAATCGAAGGAGTTCGATCAGCATCGATCGTCGAAAGGGCTCTACAATGAGCTAGCACTCGTGAGGAGTCGATCAGACTGAGAGCTTCGTGTGGATGATTCGCAGAGGCCAGACATGCTGTGTGGCTATATCATGATGATCAGACTCTTCCAACGGTGATCAGATTGCGGCGATCTACTACCCGCACAAAGGTATTGTGTTCTGAACATATTACAGTAAAGTATTTACTGTTCAAATTTGAATTTCAAATTTAAATGCATGCATGCTATATATCATATTTAGATCCTAGTGTAGGGTAAATTCTTATTAATTAATTAGATTAATTAATAATTTTACTGTAAAATAGTGATTTTGAAAAAGTTTTAAAATTACATTTTATCCCTGCACTGAATTTTTCCCACACTTAGACCACTTGGGAGAGGAGAAAGAAGATGTTGCCAAAGAGACTTCGATTGTTGAGGTGACTGGAGGACCCTCCGAAGTCATCGCATCCCCAGACAGTGTCTCTGCACCCATTTCCACCGATGCCATGCTATCCTCGCGGGTGTTGGAGCAACTGACCGTGGTTACATCTAGTCTACCATTGTCCAATCCTCATATTGAGGTCGGGCACAACTAAACTTATGTTCCTTTTTCTTTCTCTTTTCGTTGGTCAATGTAAGAATTAACTTTTGGAATTAATGAAAGGAAGAGTCTTACCTGTATTCTTAGACTTATTTGTATGTGTTGCTCTTCTTAGTTAATTCAATGTGACTGTTACGACCGCATATTCATCCAATATCGGGTTAAGCATCTTTCGATAGCCTTGCCTCTAAGAATTTGAATTGAAACTCTCGAAAGAGACTTATGTTAGGCTCAGTAGGATGCCATCAAAACCAAGGTGAATCTTCGAAAAGTAGAAATGAATATTGAAGGGGTGGCAATGGAGAAGAGGAGTCTGCAAAAATATCTGGAGGAGATGAACAAAAAATGCTTCTCTAAAAAATGTAAGTTGACCATAGAGCATGATGAGATCGTAAAGTCTGCTGAAAATGCTAGTTGGAAGATGGGTGCGGAGAAAGCCCTTCTCAACGAGCAGCTGCAATAAGCCCAAAATTTGATTTTGAGATTGAAATATCATCTTGCTTCATGTAAGATCGGTGATGAAGTCAAGCAAGAAATTGATAAGCTTGAAGAAGAACTTTATTTGGCTAGGGGTGAGATAAGAAATCTCTATCGCTCATTGGATGCAAAGAGGTCAGTGGTTGATGATATTCGGAGTGAACTTATTACAATCAGGAGAACAATTGTTGACCTCTCTCCCCTCACAAGGACAGATCCATATTAATTGAACTCCGAATTTAGCTTGTGGAGAAGATGGCTGCAGTCGAACACACTAAAGTAACCGTCAAGTTATTGGAGGATCAGCTTGCTTTGACATTATGTGATACGACCATCGCAATTGGTGATTGTGTCAACTTAAGTGATGGATCTTGGCTTTGAAGAACGTCGAAGCTTAGTTAGAAGGCTTTTTTCGAAAGTCGATTCCCATCTTCCAGACTTAGGGGGAACATAGGGCGTCGAAGCTCCACCAACCAAGGATTGACCTTTCAATCCCCTTGTTTTTTTCTTTTTGTAGTCATCTATCTTGTAATTGTTGTAAGAAGTTTATAGATAAGGAATAAAATTCAAAGCTTCGGCATTGCTTCGGTGTTGTGCAAGTTTGCTGTCTCGTGAATGGGACTTATAGTTTGGATAAATTGTTCCCACATTGTGGCGGCTCGCCATGACATTTGTAGAGCAGCCACATCTTTAGGTTTGGCTTAGTGTTTTGTCAAAGTTGATGGCTTAAGGTGTTAGAAATTGTGTCCTAAAATCAATCATATGATGATTGAGTTTCTTTTGTATATAAATTATTCATTGATAAATAAAAATTATTTTGACATTATTCATCACAAAGTTGCGTCTTTCTTGTAGAACTCTTATGTTGTGATGAAGTCCTTAAAACTATGCTAATAATCGATAAAGAAAAAATTTATCATATAGTTCTTAAACATATTCACAACCAAATGATACGTCATTATAGGATGATAACGTTTATCGGGTAGAGATCGTTGTGTGCCATATGGATTGGTTGTCCTCTTAACCATGGTGTGTGGTAATACTGGTATGGCATATAGGTGAGATGTAGAAGTACATCATCACTGAATAAGTGACTTACCTGCTGAGTATTCTGCTGTCAAGAGCTGCTGGCAAAGCGTATGGGCATAAGTGTCCCTCAGATCTGACATCACTATAGTAACTTACAAGTAATTCACTGTACTTTGATGTCGGACTATCTAGATTTCTAATATAGTGACAGAAGGCTACTGGGTACAGTCCAGTACTTGTGAAGTCTGTGTGTAGATTAAGATGAGATTGACCCCTCTGGATTATAGGAGTTGATGTATCACTGTATTTTAATTTAGTAAAGCCTTGGCCAGGATAATCCATGTGATGGATTTGAAAGGTTGAAATACAAAGTGGATGATTTTGTCTGGGTTGACAGTTAACTCTAGATCATCTTAGAGCATGTAGGGTCAAAGGAATAAATTATGTGGTAACTATATGCATAGGTTCTGAATATATTCTTACGATTATTCGACCTATCCAGATATCGGGAACCATTGCTAGATGGTATCTTTGATTGGTACAGAAAATAATTCCTATGCTATCGACTTAGTATTCGAACCTATGGAGTCACGCACACAAGTTAGGTGATGTAGAAAAGTATTGACTTATATTTATATATCCAATTTAAAAGTACTTGACTTGATTGAACATATAGACTTACTTGATTGAGAATTAAGTTATGGATCAAATGGGATTGAAGAGTTGACTATTTTTAGCTAGCACTACACATGAGGTTCAGATTCAATCTTGAAGATGAATAATTTTTGATTTATGATCCAAGAGCCTATAAGAAATTGAATTTAAGTACTAATTAATTTCAGATTAGATCTGATTTAATTAGACTTAATGAAAAAAAATAGGTAGTTCAAAGCATGTATTTTTAAAATTTTATAGCAAAAAATAAAAGATTAAATTTTTTAATCTTCTAAACATGTCTTGAATCAGATTTAAACTATTAATTAAAGATCTATGACATAAAAAATTTATATATAAAAATCTGATATAAAACAAAAAACTGCATCGATCACATTGATGCCCTGAATCTGATTTAACTTTTAGATCACATCGATTGAGTTCAGAACTCATCATCTTTTCATGGGTTGATGATCTTCATTACTGTAGATATGGTATGAAGCTCTTGCTAATGTCAAGCAGCCATACAGATCGTCCACCTCTACAGATCATCCACTCAAATCCCTAATCAGATCTTCCTTTGCGAGAGTGCTAGCTTGCGTCGAAGGCTCTAGATGGCTGATCCAAGCTCTTTTTTTTGGATCTCTCAGATTTCACCAGATTAGAAGATAAAGCTTTACAAGGAGATGGTGGTATAGGAGATTGAACAAGACTCATCTTATATTTTTCTTCTCACAAAATCTAGAGTTCAAATCCTAGACCCTGCACCTCACGTCTGAGAGGAAGAACACTTCCTTTGTTTCTCATGCATGAAAGCCCAACCCACTCTCAACTTTTTACACCCCAACTCTCAGATTTCTCACACCAAAAATCACTTCTAATCTCATACAAAACTGATCCCTTTTTAAGGGTGGCATCCCATGGAAGATAAGGATAAGAAAAGATAGTTTCGGTTAAATTTAAAATGTTGGTTGATCCTTATCATCAATTCAAATCAAATTTAAATTAAATTTTGAACCAAACTTTATTCTCATCTTATAAACTCAGAGAGGGGTTGACCAACATCAGAATGGTGCAAAAAATCTTATGCAAAAATACTTTATGCATGGAAAAAGTTGATGGCGTGAAGAGAAGAGTCCAACTCAATTTGGACTCTAGATTTTCATTCAAATTCAAACCCATTTGAACTCAAATTTAACCAACCAATTTCTATTTTAAAAGAAATCAGATGTAGATATGCAAAAGCTTCTAGGCATGAGAAAAATTCACATAAAAAAATTTCTCACGTGAAGAATAAGAGGGCCCAGAGAAAGGAGGCGCAAGGAATTTGAATTCGAATTATTTTCTCATCCAATTAGATTCTTAACCCAATCAAATTAGGTTAGACCCAATTGGATAACTAAACCTAATCTAATTAGATAATAAATAATCTCAATTAAATTTTAATCAAATTAAAAATTAATCAAGCTCAAGTTTTGATCAAATCAGGAATCGAACACCTTTAGCAATTAGATCATCTCATAACCTAATCGGATCAAACCAAATTGAATCCAATTTAATTAGATTTGATCTAAACCTCAATGCTCAATTAAATTGAGCTAATTAGCAATCTAATTACTAATCAATTCTCTTATAATTTATCAATAATTAGCAAATTAATTTATTATAACTTTTGCACAGGATTAATCATCAATCGAATTGACTATTTTATCCAAGAACGATTCTTAATCATCGATCAGCCATATGATTAGTCAGAAACTTCTTTTGAGTGTGACCCCATAGGTTCGAATCTAAGTTGATAGTATAAAAATAATCTTTCTATACCAATCAAAGTGACCATTTAGCAATGATACTCGACGTCCGGATAGATCGAAAGATTACGAAGCATCATTCAAGAACATATTAGCATATGGTTACTGTATAATTCATCCCTTTGACCCAAATACTCAAGGTGACATAAGATTTAACTATCAATCCTGATATGGTCATCCACATTGTATTTTAATTTTTAAAATCCATCACATGGATTTGTTCGGCCAAAATTTTACTAAATTGAAACATACTAATACATTAACTCCTATTTATTCGGAGGATCAATTCCATCTTGACTCACACATCGATTTTTCAAGTACTTAACTGTGCCTAGAAGCCTTTTATCACTGAATTAAAAATTTAGGTAGTCTAGCACCAAAGCACGGTGAGTTGCTTGCAAGTCACCGTGGTGATCTCAGGTCAGAGGGATACTTATATTCATATCCTTCGTGAGCTACTTTTGACAGCAGAGTGCTCAGCAGTTGGTCATGTTCTGTGAGATATACTCCTATATCTCACTTGCATGCCATGCTAGTGTCTCCACACTCTTTGGTTAAGAGGACAACCAACGTATATGGCACACAATGATCTATACTTGATATAGCTATCATACTAATAATAGTATATCATTTGATCGTGAACTTAAGGTTTAAGGACTAAATGATATATCCTCCTATATCGAATCAAATAGTCCTAAGGATTTCATCACATAACAAAAGTTCAAAATAAGATGTACATAGTGATGAGAAAATCAAATAATATTTATTAATTTAATAATTTATATATAATTATAATAATAAACTTAATCATCAACAGACTGATGATTGACTTTGGGATACAATTCCCAACAACTCCCACTTGGACTAAAACCAATCGGTATAGTATCGTATACCCATCTTTGATTTATAGTCTTCGAACTCTTTGACACTAAGGGCTTTAGTAAATGGATCAGTTAAGTTCTCCTTTCCGTCGATCTTTAAACCTTGACGTCACCTCAATCCATGTTCTCTAGGATCAGGTGGTAGCGGTGCAGAATGTGCTTAGTCTGCTGATGTGACTTTGGTTCCTTCGTTTGAGCAATGGTGTCAGTGCTATCGTAGTACAATAAGATGGGACCATCAAGGGAGGGCGCCACTTCGAGTTTGTTGATGAATTTTCGTAACCACACAGCTTCTTTGCAGTATTGGATACCGTGATATATTTCATCTCACAAGTAGAGTCGGTCATAGTGTGCTATTTGGAACTCTTCCAGCAGATTGCTCCACTGTTCAGGATATAAATATATCCCGACACGCTCTTACTGTCGTTATGATCCAACTAAAAATTAGAGTTTGTAAATCTCACAAGTTTTAAGTCAGATTCTTCATAGATAAGTCACTGATCCTTAGTATTTCTCAAATACTTAAGGATGATCTTTACGATCTTCTAGTGGTTCTCACCTGGATCGGACTGGTATCTACTCACTATCCCTAGTGAGTATGCCACATCTGATTGCATACATGTCATGGCGTACATAATAGATCTCACTATCCAAGCATATGAAATTTTACTCATACGCTCTCTCTTGAAGAGTTATCAGACAATCACTCTTCGAGAGAAAATTTCTTGACCTGTCGAAAGATAGCTTTTCTTAAAATTCTCCATGCTAAATCTTTTCGCACAGTATCAATGTATGTCGACTGAGATAATCCAAGCAATCTTTTAGATCTATCTCTATAGATCTTCATCCCAAGAATAAAGGATGCTTCTCCCAAGTTCTTCATGGAGAACTGTGATGACAACCAAACTTTTATTCTCTATAATGTAAGGATGTCATTCCCAAATAACAGAATGTCATCCACATACAAAATAAGAAATACTAAAATAGAGTTATTAACCCACTTGTATATGCAGGATTCCTCTCCATTCTTAATGAATCCACACGTTCTAATCACTTTATCAAAATATATGTTCTAATTTCGAGATGCCTGCTTAAGTCCATAAATAGACCTCTGAAGCTTGCACACTTTAGACTCATCTGTAGATATGAAACCTTCAGGTTGTATCGTATACACCTCTTCTTCCAGCTTCTCATTTAAAAAAGCTATTTTCACATCCATTTGCTAGATTTCATAGTCTAGATGTGCTGCTATCGCAAGCATGATCCGAATGGACTTGAGCATTACCACAGAAAAAAATATCTCATCATAGTTAATACTATAATGCGGACAGTAGTCCTTGACAATCAGACAGACTTTATAGATCTCCATCTTTCCATCTGCGCTCCTCTTCCTTTTGAAGATCCACTTACATCTTATAGGTTTTATCCCTTCAGGTGGATCAATCAATGTCCATACATTGTTGACCTTCGTGGACTTCATTTCGAATTTCATTAAGTTGGGTGATAATGAGTTCGTTAGTATAAGGATCATTGGAGGCCCAAAGATCTGGTGCTCATTTTCTATTGGAATTATCATTCATAATATGATGACTCAATCGAGTCTCTCTAGCAAGTAGTCAAGTTGGTCGGTCAAAGTCGGACCTAATCATTTGGTAGTTAGATTCTTAAGTATGATCATGTTAATGGTTGGACCTAACCAAGACTTGCAGGGAAGACCAAAGTCAACTGAAAAGTTACCTGAGGTAAAATCAATTACTAAAAATTATTTACTAAAATAATTGATTAAGAACCTACCCATAAATATACATGGATGAGCTGGCCAAAGTCAGGCTCATGTGCAACTGTGTGGATTTCAGTACCTGCTAAGAAATTAGAGTAATTCTTTAGATTGGAAATAGAGGCCACCAATTCGACTAAAATAATGGAAGAACCTTTAGACTAAAGTTCAAGTCTTTAGGCTTAATCAATTCATAGAGATCTTATGTTTTCTTTTGAGTTATGGCTAGATGTCCGTTGCTCCATTCACTATTTGATAGTGACTTATTTATAGGATCCAACTTCGATAGGCGGTATCAAAAGTTACAAATAGTTTTAGAGCATGAATGGATCCTATATATGATTACGGATCCAGTACCTAATGTTACCACATCCAACACACATGATGCGATCAAAGACACTTATCAAAAGTGGCCAAATGATAGTATTACCATATGATATTTTTTGAGAGTAGCGAAGAACATGAATTTAGTTATAAATTTGATGATGCTCAGTGGGAGAAAATCCTTCAAATATTGAAGGAATCTTTTGGCACTTCAAAAGATGTGTCTTTAGTGGGGCATCAATTCTTTGAGAAAGAAAAGAAAAAGGTGCAAAAGAGTCATGCTTGGGCTGAGGAGTCCGAACTGATAAAAGAGTCTAAGATTAACCTAGTCTGGTAGAGTTCCTTGATTCGAACAGGCTAAAGAAGAGAAATCAGTAAAAGATTGCTAGACAAGATACTTATGTGATAATACCTTGTGATTTTTCTATCTGTAACACTACTACCTGGGTTTTGGATATCAAAAGTCCATGCAAATTATTGCAACAGCTTCAGGTTAGTAGAAAGATTGAAAACAACAAAAGATTTCTGAATTTTGGAGCTAAAAGTCATGTTTCAGTTCTGGCTTTAGGAATTCTCAAGCAAGTTTTTGATTCTAATAATATCATTTTCGATGATTGGCATCATTGTCCATTTTGACGAATATAATTTTCGCAGGCCTTTTGGCTAAGGATAGATTTATATTGTCAACATAGAATGATTTTTATGATATCATTATAGATGATGTCAAATCATGTGTCGATAATTGAGAAATAACATTTACGAATAGTCATAGCTTGTTAGTGTATAATACATAACAAACAAACATCCAGAGTAGATAATGTCACAAATGCCTACCTTTGACAATTTAGGCTCGGTCATATAAACAAGAATAGGATCAACAGAAGATAATTCTTGAAGTCAATAATTGTGAATCATTATCAACCTGTTAATCCTATCTCCTTAATAAGATGATCAAGTCATCTCTCATTGAAAAGGTGAACGAGCCAATGATGTTCTAACTCTGATATATACTGATGTATTGGATCTGCGAACATATTTACCATAATTTTAGATTATTTAAAATATTTAAATAATTTCTTAATAAGATAGAAAAATAAACTGAAAAGAGTATTGAAACTCTCCCATCAGACTGAGAAGAATATCTTTTCGGTGAGTTTTTGATATATCTAGAAGAGAATAGGATTCTCTCTTATTGGAATCAACTTTGTTAGATATAGTTTGATACATGATGAGATTTACAAGTCTACCAGTCTCTTTTTAAGGTTATGCTCTTGAGACTACTTGTCATGTTCTCAACTGAATTTTGAACCAATCAATCGTAAAGACTTCATATGAGATATGGACTAGGCGTAAGCCGATACTTTCTTACTTTAGGGTTTGGGAGTGTTTGTTTTATGTCAAGCATTTGCAGACCAATTAGCTTGGATCTCGATTCTATAAATATTATTTTGTAGGGTAACCCCAAAGAATCTAAGGGATATATCTTCTACCTTGCCAAAGAATAAAAGTTGTTTGACATTCTTTTTAGAAAAGAAGTACCTTGGTGAAGGAACCGATGCCTTTCATGCAGAACTTATGAAGTTTGACAAGTAGAAAAACTGACACAATCTAGTGAACCCATAGAATCAAATTTGATTAGATCAAACTCAAAACATGTTGTAGAGGTACCATTAAAGAAATTCGATAGAGTACCGCATCTGTTGGATAGATACTTTAGTTTCTAGTTTCGGGACATGATCCTATTGAACTCGATGAGAATAACAAGGATTTGATTACCTACATAGATGCCATGCAGAGGTCCGACTCTGATTAGTGGCTTGGAGCCATAGAGTTCGAAATGAAGTCTATAATGGTTAACGGTGTATGGACATTCGTGGATCCACTCGAAAGGATAAAATTCATAGGGTGTAAGTGGATCTTCAATAGGATCAGAGGGTGCAGATGAGAAGGTGGATACCTACAAAGTCTGTCTGATTGCCTAAGGATATCGTCAACATTATGGTATTGACCATAACGGGATATTTTCTTCTATGGCAATGCTAAATATTTTGAAGTTGGAACATATATTTGATAAGTGATCAAAATGCATGGCTTCATTGAAAATGAAGAAGAACCCTACAAATACAAATGGGTTAATAGTTCTGTGAGTGTTTTTCTTATTTTGTATGTGAATAAAATTCTCTTAATCGAAAATGACATTCCTTATATTACAGAGAATAAAGGTTTCGCTGTTACCATTGTTCTCCATAAAGGACTTGGGAAAAAGCACCTCTCATCCTAGGGATAAAGATCTATAGAGATAGATCTAATAGCCTGCTTAGATTATCCCAGTCTATGTACATAAAGTGTTTATGAGTAGAATTTGTTCTATCATGTATACCATTTATAAGACCGGATACCTATAAGATCTGGATGAGAATTATTGGAAGGTCATCCTTAAGTATTTGAAAAATAATAAGGATCAGTGATTTGATTATAGAGAATTTGACTTAAAACTTATAGAGTATGACTCTAGTTTTTAGTTGAAAATAATAGTAAAAAAATATCGAAATACATCTTTATCCTAAATAATGGAGCAATATGCTAGAAAAGTTCCAAGCAGAATAATATAGCCAATTAAATTGCGAGGCTGAATGCATTGCAGCATTCGATGTTTGCAAAGAAGCTATGTGATTGAATAAATTCATTGACAAGCTAGGAGTGGCACCCTCCAATGATGGTCCTGCTATATTGTACAGTACCAGAGCCATAGGTCATGCCAAAGAATCGACGTCCCATTAACTTAGCAAGCATTTTGCATCGCTATCACTTTATTCGAAAATCACAGATTGAGATGACGTCGAACTTTAGAAGATTGACGGAAAGAAAAATCTGATCAATCTATTTACTAAAGTCTCGATATCTAAGAGTTTTGAGATGATAAATCAAAGATGGATATATGATACTATATTGATTGGCTTTAGTCCAAGTGGAAGTTGTTGGGAATTGTGTCCTAAAGTCAATCATTTGACGATTATGCTAATTATAAATGTATATAAATTGATCAATAATAAAAGTTATTTTATCTTTTTCATCACAAGATTATATCTTCTAACGAACTTTTATATTATGATAAAGTGGCATATCGGTGATCACCACGAGAATCCAAAGTAGAAGTCCTCCAATGGTGATCCACACGAAAGTTGGCCAAGGTCCTTCCTAATCAGTGCACTGCCGCAGCTTTGTCTTCTCAAGAACATTGCTGGCTTCGAACTCAAAGAACGATCATGCCAAAGTTCAGTTGCTTCCAAACTTATCACCAAGATTACATCAAGAAGACACTCTTCAGATATCTCATAACTTAGGATTTGATTTTTGGCTCCAACACATAGAAAAACCAAACCCTAGGGCACACTAGCAACACTTGCTAATTCTCTCACCACCCTTCTTTTAACTTTTGCCACTCAATTTCTCTTTGCCTTTTTCTTAAAATTTTTTCAAAATTTTTTCACTAATTCAAACACCTCTTATCTCTGGTTTCCACCCAAATTCCCAATAGCTAGGCAATGTGGGACATCCCATATATATAAGGGACCAAGAGACGTGTCATGGGACCAAGGGGTGCCAATCTTTGGCGCTCCACTTTCTCATGTAGTGAATAAATTCACCTTGTAGAATTATGGTGCAAGAGAGCTTCACAAAGAAGGACTCTCCCTCTTCTACATGTCATAAAAATCTCATCTTAAATTGGCATTAAATTATAAGAGATCAGGTTGAGAATTTAAGATAATGCATAATGATAAGAGTCTTCATTAAGAAGGACTCTCTATCTTCACATGCTAAACAGAGTGGGGCAGCAATTTATTTTTGGTGTGGCTTCTAGTGGGTGCAAAGGAGTCTTTCTCCACTTAAAATTATTTCAAGTTGGGTAGAAAACCAATTAAGATAGACCCAATCCATTAGGTCAAAGACAACTGGTCTAGGTTAGCTCAAACATTTTGATCTAAATCAATTTAGGAACTTGGGTTAATATAATGTGCTAGCATATCTAATTAACCCATAAAATTTATATTAAACTCTAATTAAATTAGATCAAGACTAAATCTCAAAGTGTGTGACCCATTAAATTTCAAATCTAGCCAGCAGTGGACCTAGACTTTCGACATAATCCTAATCCGATTAGATTAGATCACCCGAAGAGTCCCAATCAACTAGGACTCTTCCTACTTGATTCTAAAATTAAACTCTTTTAATTTTGATGAGTCTACAAGTTAAGATTGATGTCTAACAATATGTCATGACTACCAAAAAGATTTAAAATTTTGATAAAAAATTATCAAAATATCCTTCAGTGGTAAGTTACCGTGTAATTCAATCCTTCAGTCAAACAACATCCTAGATGAGCTGTAGGCATAAAAATATATCAAACCTAATCACTTATCTTTATGTATCTCGATCTGATGGTGATGATTCAGTTAATGATATATTAGAGATTCTTTTCTAATTATCATCCTGCTTTGGCCAAAGACTTCCAGAATCACGGACCTATGAGATCACATAGGATGTTTGCTATCCTTATTAGGAGTGACTGATCCCTTATTGATCACTCACAATCTCCATACATATTTCACCACATCCAAAACACCCCATACAATGATCACAGAATCAAGTTAGGAAGTGAACCAAAATATAGATCCATGTACACAAGGTATCATAGTGATCTCAGATCAAAGGATCACTTACATAACTCCACTAGAGAATCATCAGTTGACATGTAAATAAGGCTTTATTTGATGTTCTCTCATAGGTCTATTCCGTGAACTCATTCTCTAATAAGCATTTATATCCTTGTATTAGTGTCACCACATGTGGTTGTGAGATCAACCACCCTCATTTCTGAGCATACATAGGACATGCCAGTCTTACTGATATCATTGATCCTCGACTCAATGAACTAATGACTAAAAATATTTTAGATTATACCTATCAAAAATTTAGGTCTCACTAGCATGATCTCCTCATGGCCTTAAAACCATTGTCCAGACCTAAAGGGTTCATTATAATCTTAAAAATAATAAGATTCAGCATATAATGAATCCAAAAATACCTATTTTATTAATAATATAAATGTCAATTACATTAGTCTCGAAGATAAATTATAGAAAATATCCTATCGTATTCCATTTATGATTGACTTATAGGATATTATTCTTTCAATCTCTCACTTGCACTAAAGTCAATCGCCCCTATACTTGATACCCATGCTATCAAGATGGTGATCTAACTGCTGCATTGATAAGGCCTTTGTGAATGAATCTGCTATATTGTTCTTGATGTCAACTCGCTCCATAATCACATCGCATCTTTCGACTATCTCCTGAATGAGGTGAAACCATCTTAGAATGTGCTTGGATTTATGATGAGACCTTGGTTCTTTGGTGAACCATCTTAGGATGTGCTTGGATTTATGATGAGATCTTGGTTTTTTGGCTTAAACAACTACCTTAGTATTATCACAATAAAGGGGCACTGGTTGTTCAATCTCTAGAACCACACCTAATTCTGTGATGAATTTTTTCATCTAGACGACCTCTTTAGCAGCCTCACTAGCAGCAATATACTCAGCTCAGTGACAGAGTTGGCAACAGTTTGCTGTTTGAAATTTTTTTAACTTACTGCACCACCATACAGAGTGAACACATACTCAGATATAGATTTACTATCATCCTAATCAGATTGAAAAGTAGAATCAGTATAACCTTCTAGTCCTAAATCAGATCCACCATATATTAGAAAAATATCTCTAGTCTTTCTCAAGTACTTGAGTATGTTTTTCACAGTTTTTCAATGATCTTCTCCAGAATCAGCCTAAATTGCTTACAATGCTAAGGATAAACCACATCAGGCCAGGTACATAACATAACATATATAATTGATCCTACAGTCGAAGCATAAGAATAGAACTCATTCTATTTCTCTCTTCAGATATCTTAGGAGACATCTTCTTAGAGAGTTGTATACCATAAGCTATGGGCAGGTAATCTCTCTTAGTTCCCTCTATGTTGAACCTCTTCAACACAAGGTCAATGTACTTAGACTGGGACAAACCTAGCATCCTTTTTGATCTATCCCTAAACATCATTATACCTAGTATATAGGATGCCTCACCCAAGTTTTCATGAAAAATTTTTGTGATAGCCATATCTTGACCGATTGCAACATCGGGATATCATCTCAATGAGCAGTATGTGTCCACATACAAGATCAAGAAGATAATAGTACTCCCACTAGTCTTCTTGTATACACAAAGTTATCCATATTTTTGATGAAGCCAAATGATTTGACTGTCTCATCAAAAGGATGTTCCAGCTTTTCGATGCTTATTGTAATTCATAAATAGATCTATTTAGCTTGTATACCTAATTTGCTCTTCACTAGAGATAAATTCTCTGGCTGAGTCATAAGACTTCTTCCTAAGGTTTTCATTGAGGAAGGCAGTCATGACATCCATCTACCAGATCTTATAGTCATGGTATGTTGCAATAGCAAGCATTATCTGAATAGACTTGAGCATGGCTATCTGGAAAGGGTCTTTTCATAATCAACACCTTATTTTGTTTGAAACCTTTTGCTACCAACCTAGCCTTATTGGTCTCTACTTGGCCATCTAATCTAATCTTCTTTTTGAAGACCCATTTGTAGCCTATTGGGATCACACCCTCAGGTGCATCAACAAAGTCCAAACTTGGTTGGTATACATGGAGTCCATTTCGGATTTCATAGCATTGAGTCACTTGTCAGAGTCAGTACTCATGACAGCTTTTGAATAGATTGTAGGATTATCATTCTCAATGATGTGGGATGTATTGTTATTCTAATGATAAACCCATATCTGAGTGGTATATTACGCACTCTACTTGACCTTCAGAGAGGAGGTGTGTGAAGTGGCTGTGCCTCAATAATGGGCACATCTGGTTGAGAACTATTTTGTGAATCCTGGATGGATTGTAGGTTTTGAACTTTCACAAGTTCAACAAACCTCCCACTGCCTCTTCTTGGATAAACTCTTTCTCCAAGTATACGACATGCCTACCAACAAACACCTTTTGTTGAGTAGAGTTGTAGAAGTAGTATCTTATACTCTCCTTGGGATAACCTACAAATCTGTATTTTTCTGATCTAGCATCCAACTTATGTCCATCAACAATTTTCACATAAGTCGGACAACCTCAAATCTTAAGATGCTTAAGATTGGATCTTTTTTCTTTTCATATTTCATATAGATGCTAGAAATAGACTTAGAAGGCATTTTATTTAGGACATACCTGCGGTCTCGAGAGCATATCTCCAAAAGGATATTGAAAGATCCATAAAACACATCATGCACCGCACCATATCTAATAAGGTGCGATTTTTCTTTCCATAATTTATTTAATTATAGAGTATAAGGAGGTATCTATTGAGAGAGTATTTATTTTATTTCAAATAATCGAGAGACTCACTAGAAAGTATTCTCCTCCTCGATCAGATCGAAGAGCTTTAATACTTTTATCAGTTATTTCTCAACTATTTTTGATACTCTTTAAATTTATCAAAGGATTCGGATTTGTATTTCATTAAATATACATATCCAAATCTAGACCTATCATCAGTAAATGTGATGAACTAAGAGTATCCACCTTGACTTGAGTCAATATTGGACCACAAACATCAGTATGTACAAGGTCCAATATGTCATTTACCCTTTCTCTATATCTAATAAATGGAGTCTTGATCATTTTTTTTATGAGATAAGATTCACAAGTTTCATATGATTCATAATCATAAGGATCAAAAAAATTATCTTTGTATAATTTATTAATTCTTAACTCATTTATATGATCAAGTCGGTAGTGCCAGAGGTATGTGATATTCACATCTTTCTCTTTCTTTTCTTCATATTATCAATATGAAATACTTTATCATTAAGTGAAAGAAACAGAAGACCATTATCAACAAAATTATTTCTATAATATTTGTTAAAAAAATATATAGAACAACTATTGTTCTTGCTTTTATTTCAAAATTTTGTTCCAATAATAATGGTACAGAAATAATATTTCTAACAATATTAGAGATATAATAATAGGTCTTGTATTCCAAAATTTTTTGAAAGCAACTTTAAAATCCTGATTCCTATGGCTTTGGCCTGAATGGACTCTTCACTAACATCGAACAGCTCGAAGTCACCTTTATTCAGACTCTTTATTTTCTATAGATCCTGCAATATTTTACAAAGGTGTGAACCACAGGCGGTATCTAATACCCAAGAATATGAAAATAAAGTACTTAATGATAAGTTAGTTTGTATCATATACAAACCTTTGGCAATGTTTGTCGGTTTCATGATTGCAATAATCCTTACAATTCCTCTTCAGTGGCCCTCCTTACCACAGTAATAGCAAGTACCTTTGGTGGAGACCTTCTTCGCCTTCTTCTTGGAGATGTCAGTCTTAAGATTCAACTTTTTCTTAAAATCTTCTTTGCCTTCTTCTTGTTGATCTTATCGACAAGAAGAATTGAAATCTTTTCATCCTTGAAATGGCTCTCTGCTATTTTCAACATGTTCAACAGCTCTGATAGGCTGATGTTTAGTTTGTTTATATGGTAAGTTATAACAAACTGAGAAAAAAGTCAGGAGAGACTGCAAGATCAAATTCTAGCTCAGTTCACCATCCATGGCAAAGCCCAGCTATCCCAGATGAGTGATCAAATCAATCATCTTCAGGACATGCATTTGCACAGAGGTATCTTCAGTCATGCAGGTACGGAATAACTTTTTTGATATCTCATATTGAGTAGTTCAACTTTGTTCCCCATATAACTGTTTAAGATTGAGTATAGAGAGAACATCCATGTCCTCATGCTGCCTCTAAAGCTCATTGCTCATGAAGGCAAGCATGATGTATTTGATAGTCACACTGTCATCTTTCCACATCTTATATGTACTCTTTCCTCCTTGAAAGCATCTTCTCTAAGTGAATTTGATGCAGGTGTATCCAGAATGTAGGAGGTTTTCTTCTGAGTAAAAATAATTCTCAAATTTCTTAACCAGTCCATGTAGTTAGGTTCGATGAATTTGTTTGCATGTAGTATGCCTTTAAGTGATAGTGAGGATGCCATATATGTAGTTAATCTAGAATAATAAGAACACAATATAAGTGGATAACTCATGATGACATGCACAACTAGATTAGGATTTTTATCTATTTGTATCTTCCACTATTTTATTGAACTTCTTAGCCCTCAAGTATGAAAATTGAGAAACATACTAATATTTCTTAGTGGGGTTGAGATCTCTATTCCTCACAAATACTTTGTGAATAGCACAATAAGTATTCATGAGTTTAAGAGTAGATAACTCTTTACCAATTGTACCTCTGTAATTTTCAATATTTTTCTCTTTGACCTCTAGATCATATATAGCCTTGTGGATAGCACAACAAACTATAATATCTAGTTAAGTTTACCCTTCAATCCCATATGGTCATACTTAAACAATGCTGCCCTTGTGGATAGCACAACAAACAACACTATTCAAAATATGCCATAAGCATCAAAATGCACTTGATCAACATCATGTCAATTTCTATAGTAAGCCTTATGGATAGCACAACAAGCTCACTAAGATTTTGACATACTCTATTGATCAAGTTTGAAGGAAGGTCCTCATAATGTCTACATCAATAAACAATCTAAGTTCAAAATTCAATAAGATCAAATTGGCTAGGTCAATGGGTAGGAGGCTCTCCGTAGCTTTTCTTAGACACCAACAAAGTTGGCCAAACCAGCATACGGACCTAATTAGAAAACTATCTTTCACACTTTTTTCGACACCAATTAGTCAAAAAAATTTAACTTTAGATATGAAAGTGAATTTCGATATTACAACTTAATATATTTTTAAGAAGATCTTTGAATTGGTCTGGACACATCCTAACTACGATTGCATAAAATATACTTTACATATTATGCAATTTGACATGTAATCACAAATCACATAGCAATCATATAATTATATCCAAAATCATATAAAGATGTGATTCAAGTCATAACATATGACAAGCAAAATTAAAATAATAAAGCAACCCCTAATCATATTAGGCATGCAAAACACCCTTAATCATGTATCGATTTAAGCATCACACTACCATGATAATATAAATTTCAAATTATCATAAATTTATAATTTTAATAACTAAAATTTAAACCATGATACATATAAAGTCAAAATTATTTTTTTTTATTTTAAAGATTGATGCTAAAAATCGAAGCAATATTCTTGGCAGTATATGAACAACAACAATTCTATGCTACTACTTTGCACTTGTTTGATCGAATCAAACAAGAGTGGCTCTGATACCATTTTTGGGTCTGACCATGTAGTGGAAAGTAATTTTAAAAATTTTAAAACTAAACAAATCAATAGCTTTAACTTTTAAAACTATTGAGCCAAACCCAAACCCTAGAATCACCTTATCGAAGTCGATCAAAACAAAACAAGCATGCAAAAAAGATAGAATTTTGTACTTTTACCAAAATAAAAAAGTGACATATTGGTGATCTCTATGAGACTCCAAAATAGAAGTTCTCTAATAGTGATCCACATGAAAGTTGGCCTAGGTCCTTCCTAACTGGTGCGCCATCGTAGCCTTATCTTCTCAAGAATACTACCGGCTTCGAACTCAAAGAATGATCGCGTCAAAGTCCAGTTGCTTCCAAACTTACCACAAGATCACATAAAAAAGATACTCTTCAGATGTCTCACAACTTAGAATTTGATTTTTGGCTTTAACATATGAAAAAATCAAACCCTAGGGCACACTAGCAACACTTGCTAATTCTCTTACCACCCTTCTTACAACTTTTGCCACTCAATTTCTCCTTGTCTTTTCTCAAATTTTTTCTAAAATTTTTTTACTAATTCACATGCCTCTTATCTTTAGTTCTCATCCAAATTCTTAGTAGTTAGTCCATGTGGGACATCCCATATATATAAGGGACCAAGAGATGTGTCATGGGACCAAGGGGTGCCAACCTTTGGCACTCCACTTTCTCATGTGGTGAATAAATTCACCATATGGAATTATGGTACAAGAGAGCCTTCACATAGAAGACTCTCCCTCTTCTACGTGTCATAAAAATTTCATCTTAAATTGGTGTTAAATCATAAGAGATTAGATTGAGAATTTAAGGCAATGCATAATGACATGAGTCTTCATTAAGAAGGACTCTCCATCTTCACACACTAAAAAGAGTGGGGCAGCAATTTATGTTTGGTGTGGCTTCTAGTGGGGATAGAGGAGTCCTTCTCCACTTGAAACTATTTCAAGTTGGGTAGGAAACCAATTAAGATAGACCCAATCTCATTAGGTCAAAGACAACTAGTCTAGGTTAGCTCAAACACTTCATCTAAACCAATTTAGGAACTTGGGTTAATACAATTGCTAGCATATCTAATTAATCCATAAATTTATTTTAAACTTTGATTAAATTAGAGTAAAGCCAAATCTTAAAGTGTGTGACCCATTGAGTTTTAAATCTAACCAGTAGTGATCTAGACTTTCGACGTAACCTTAATTCGATTAGATTAGATCACCCGAAGAGTCCAATCAACTAGGACTCTTCCTAATTGATTTTAAAATTAAACTTTTTTAATTTTAATGAGTCTACAAGTCAAGATTGACATCTAGCAATGTGTCATGACTACCCGAAAGATTTAAAATTTTGATAAAAAATATCAAAATATCTTTAGTGGCAAGTTACCATGTAATTCAATCCTTCAGTCAAACAACATCCCAGATGAGCTGTGGGCATAGAAATATATCAAACTCAATCACTTATCTTTATGTATCTCATCTGAAGTGATGATTTAGTTTATGATATATTAAAATTTTTTTCTAATTATCATCTTGCTTTGGCTAAAGATTTCTAGAATCACCGACCTATGAGATCACATAAAATATTTGCTCATCTTATTAGGAGTGACTGATCCCTTATTGATCACTTACAACCTCCATGCATATTTTACTACATCTAGAACACCCCATACAAGGATCAAAGAATCAAGTTAGGAAGTAACCAAAATATAGATCCATATACATAAGGTACCATGTGATCTCAGGTCAAAAGATCACTTACACAACTCCACTAGAGAATCATCAGTTGACATGTAAATAATACTTTATCTGATTTCTCTCATAGATCTATTTAGTGAACTCATTCTCTAATGAGCATCCATATCTTGTATTAGTGTCACCACATAAGTAGTTGTGAGATCAACCACCCTCATTTCTGAGCATACATAGGATATGCCAGTCTTACTGGTATTATTGATCTCCGACTCAATAAACTAATGACTAAAAATATTTTAGTCATGGTTATCAAGAATTTAGGTCTCACTGGCATGATCTCATCACAGCCCTAAAATGATTGCCTAGACCTAAAGGGTTCATTATAATCTTAAAAATAATAAGATGTAGCATATAATGAATCAAAAAATATTATTTTATTAATAATATAAATATCAATTTATGAGTTTAGAAGATAAATTATAAAAAATATCCTATCACATCCCATATATGATTGGCTTGTATGGCATTATTCTTTCAGTTCATATTTTTTTGGGTGTGGAATTTGTGAGGGGGCGATAATATATGGAAGAGTTTAAACATTGTTGAACTTTTCACCCCAACTTCCTTACACACCAAAATAAAAGGATTTTATTTTTTTTTGTGCATGTAAGAGAGAAGAAAAAGTGCTCTCCATGGTGAAGGGGTTTGGGGCATGGTTCTATGGTGTGAAAAGAAGAGGAGAGGCTTCTCCTCTTTGGGTGAGCAAAAAATCTAGATTTCTAGTGTTTGATCCTAAGAGTTTGGGAAGAGAGAAAAAGAAGAGAGAAGAGTATCTTCTCTCTATACTTCTTTCACATCTTCATCTCCTCCAGATATCCATCTTCAACCTCTAAAAAAATTTGAGAGATTTGAAGAAAGGATCCAGTTAACCAACAAGATGGTATTCGTACAAGCTAGCACTCTCGAAAAGACCGATCCGATCGGAGCTTTGAGTGGATCATTCATAGAGGTCGGACACATATGCGGCTGTGAGCAACTAGCAAAGATTATCTTTACCATATCTCTCAATAGCGGTGATCGTCGATCCACACTCAGGTATCGAGTTCTGAACTCAGATTAGAAGTAGATTTGATCTACTACTTACATCTATTCATACAGATTTTATCTTCTATATTTTTAGATTTTATATGCAACATATCATATCATAGATCCTAGAATAGGTTGATTTGATGATTAGATCATATGCATATTAGGTTAATATGATTAATCTAGTTGCCTTCTGCTGTGATTTATTTCAAAAAATTTTTAAAATACATGTATGAAATTGCTTACATTTTTCAACAGGTATGAGGCATCACACCAGCACCTCTCCTCCCTCCCTTGGAGGCCTTGCAAGATGCTTCAATTCAAAGCTTTATCCTATTTTTCTGTGGAGCTTGGCATGCGCGCGAAGTAGAGGGCCTGCAAATCCAGACATACGCGAAGGTTTGAATCCAGATTTCTAGAATTTGATCCCTATTCCACTACAATCTAAGTAAAAATTTGATCTTTATTTAGTTTGATATATAGAAAATTTTAGATGTAATCCTGATTATCCACTAGAAATAGGCTTTCTTTCTCTTCATAAAGGTCCTTTTGGGTTAGCCCTTCGAAGGTCTTTTTAAGTTGACCTTCGCTTCCGGACCAATCGGGATCTTCATGGGTGTCAGCTTTGTTGAAAAGCAAGCAGGGCCTTTGGGGTTCTTTATAGGTTAGGCCCCACTTTTCGAACTGACAAGGCTTTTGCGAGCATTGACCCACTTTTCAGTGGATTTGCCCTTCGTGGGTCCTTATAGGTTAACCTCAGTTTCTCCTGATTACTAAGGTCTTCATGGATGTCTGCCTGCTGAAGAGTGGGTTTGGCCTTTGGGGGTCCTCAAAGGTTAGCGTGCGCTTCTTAGTAATGGAGGTTTCTGCTATTCGTTGGGAGAAGAATTGCCATGACTAATCATACATCTTTTTGAAATTGAAACATCCACTCATGACATACCTTGGGACTCCTGTTGCCATAATGGCCGGTGGAATTTTTCAAGAAAATTGGTTGATGGTCTTCGCCAGACCAATTTTTGGTTGCCTCATGGCAAATTAGGATGGCTTTCGAAATGCTCTGTCGACTTCGCTCTGATAAGAGGAAGGCACAATAAATGGCAGCATTGGTTGAAATTTTGAAACGCAACCATGGATGATCTGGATTGGTTCTTGTGTGGGCGCATTTTCATTTGGATTTTCTATAAATTACTCCTTTCTATCACTGGTGCACCCACAAACTCATTCCTTCTTCTCATTTCTCCTTCTTGTTCCTTTGCAACCATGGAGCCCACTCCTCATCAGGTCAAGGAGGCTGCAAAAAAGAAGGCAAAGTTCCTTTGAGGGAAGGATTCCACCAAGAAGGTGAAAATGATGCCCAACGTGCCTCCTTCAAGGACTCATGGTGAGGGCTCCTCCACTGGTATGACACTCCACCCGAGGACTACGAAGGAGGCCTTCACAGAAGCTCACCTCCACTGCATAGCTGAGTTCAAGGTCTTAGAGGCCTTTAAGGGGGAGCTTCTCGATGCCTCTGCAGTCGGGTTTATGCAGGGCTTTGAGGACTGCAAGGCCCGCATCAAGTATCTAATGTTGCAACTGGACCTGCACTGCCTTCACCTCAAAATAGTGATGAGGAGGCTGGGCCATTTTCTTTGGACGAGGATTAGATCTTATCTTGGATCTTGGTCTTGATGCAACCAAGGAATCGTGGTTCGGAGGAGTCCCCATTTCTTTTTTTTTTGATGGTGTTTCTGCTTTTGTTTCTATTTGTTTCCTTCTGTTTGTAGATATTTGCAGTAATAAAAAAATGGGCATTTATGCATACCTTTTTGTGCTTGCCTTTTCTTCTTGGCATTCTTGTTAATCGCCTTCATAGTATGTTAGCCGATTAGTTCTCAAAGGGAATTCATTTTATCAAAATAATATCAGAAGACAAGGAAGATAACAAGTTTTTAAAGAAGATTTTAATATTCAATAGATGCATAATAACATCATCGATCATACATCCATAAGTTATTAGAATTTCATGGTCAAGGTAGAAGTGTTCCGTCTAATTGCTTGAGGTAATAAGTTTTTGACTGGATTATTTCATCCACTGATAGGGGCCTTCCCAGTTAGACTTAGTTTTCCATGCTCTATGGATTGAGAGACTTCGGCTCACTGCAAGACCAGGTCTCCAACTTTAAACTCTTTACCTCAGACACAAAAATTGTAGTACCACACCACTTTTTGTCGATAGGCTGCCATTCTTACTCTTGCCTTCTCATGGGTTTCCTCATGCAGATCCAAATTTGCTTGAAGCTTTCTGCATTGCTTCGATCATCATAATTTTCAACCCGATGTATGGGGAGTCCGATCTTTATGGGGATGATAGCTTTCGTTCCAAAGGAGAGGTTGAAGGGAGTCTCTCCCATTAGAGTTCTTTGGGTAGTTTGATAGGCCCATAGGATATTATACAGCTCATCAACCTATGCTCCCTTGGCTCAACGAATCCTATCTTTCAGCCCCTGTAAAATGGTTCTGTTGGTAACTTTGGCTTCTCCATTGGCTTGAGGATGACCCACCACAGTAAAATGTTGGGAGATGCCGCGATCTTGATAGAACTCAACAAACCTCGAACCTATGAATTGGCGATTGTTATCTAGGACAATCACTTGGGGGAGATTGAACCTGCAAATAATAGCCTTCCAAACAAAGTTGTTATCCTGGCTTCAGTAATCTTGGCAAAGGGCTCAGCTTCCATCCATTTAGTAAAATAGTCAATGGCCACTAGCAAGAACTTTCTTTGATCCGATGCTGATGGAAAAGGACCTAAGATGTCCATTCTCTATTGAGCAAACAACCAAGGGGCAGCAATTGGAGTGAGTGGCATGGATGGCAGGTGCTGAACATTGGCATTCTGCTGGCATCGATCGCACCATTTGATAAAGTCAGCTTCTTCATCTTATATCTTGGGCCAGTAATATCCTTATTGAAGTAGTTTATATGCTAGAGACTTTTTAGTCAGGTGATTGCCGCACATTTTCTCATGCACTTTTGAAGGCATATTCAGCTTTGGAAGGATGAAGACACCTTAAAAGCATAGAGAGAAGGATTGCTTGTAGAGTCTTCCATTATAGAAGATGTAACGTGAGGCTTGAAATTTAATCTTCCTTGCTTGTTTTGAATCTACAAGTAGCATTCCATCCCTTAGGAAGTGAATAAAAGGGTCCATCCAGTAGAGTTCGTCATCGACTTGTAGAACTTGGACCGAATCTTCTATGCCTAACCTTTTCAGAATCTCGAAGAACAATTGTCATGGAAGATCACTTGGTGTAAGGGTTGCCAATTTTAAAAGTAGATTGGCCTTTGAATTTTTGGCTTGAGGTACTTGTTGAATGTCGAAGTCAAGGAGTTCTGATGTCAGATCTTTCACCTTCTGTAGATATTTTTTTCATATTTTTCTTCTGGGCTTCAAAGTCTCCTCTTATTTGTCCTGCTACCAACTAGAAATCTGTGCAAATTTTTAATTTTGACATTTCAAGTTCTTTGCCAATTCTTAGTCCCACCAGAAGGCCTCATACTCTACTTTATTGTTTGTAGCAAGAAAGCTAAACCTCAGAGCATATTCTGTAGTGAATCCCTCAGGTCCAAGTAGTAGTAACTCAGCTCCCGATCCAATGGCATTTGATGAACCATCTACGTATATCACCTAGGAATTTCCCAATTCTAATGACTCTGGTTCTTCAACTACATCCTGAATGGGTTCGGGCATCTCTGAATCATCTGGGATGGTGCATTCCACAATGAAGTCCATCAAGATCTAGCTTTGATGGAAGGCCAAGATCGAAATTGAATTTCAAATTTTGCAAGCTCAATGGTCCACTTCCCCAACTGACCGAAGTGTCAAGACAATGCAGAACAACTTGGAATGGCTGCTCCATCAATACTGTGATTGGATGTGCATGAAATATGACTGAAGTCTTCTGGCTGTGATAATGAGTGCGAAAATCAGCTTCTCCAACTTCATATATCCAGTTCCCGCATCATGTAAGACTTGGTTGATGTAGTAGATTGGCTTCTCGACATTATTTTGCTCATAGACCAGCATAGCACTTATAGCCACTGGAGACACTGCCAAGTATAGATAGAGCTCCTTGTTGATGTTTGTCTTACTAAGGAGCAGTGCCGAACTTACATACTGCTTTAGTTCTTCAAAACTTGCTGGCATTCATAGTCCATTGAAAATTCTTTGGTTGCTTCAATGTTTAGAAAAATGGAAGGCAACATTCAGTCAATCTCGAGACAAATCTATTTAAAGCCACCTCTCGACTTGTGAGGCACTGAACTTTCTTTATGTTCCTTGGGGGAGATCTTTTTTTGGGTTTGCTTCTATCCCTCGATCGGACACCATGAAGCCTAAAAACTTATCCAATATTACTCCAAAGGCACACTTCATAGGATTTAACTTCATCTTGTACCTTTTAATGTTGCAAAGGCCTCTTCTCAATGTAAGTCAGAGAGGTTTTGCTTTTGATAAGCATGTCGTCAACATAAACCTCTATGTTTCAACCAATTTGGTCTTTAAAGATCTTGTTTAGTAGGCTGGTAAGTCGCACCTGTATTTTTTAAACCAAAAGATTTCACTCTGTAATAAAAGAGACCTTGGTCAGTAATAAAAGCCATTTTCTCCTCATCTTCAAGAGCCATTCAGATTTGGTTATAATCAAAAAAGACATCCATAAAAGTAAGGAGCTCATGGCTGAAGTTGCATCCACCAGCTGGTCAATTGAGGGCAAAGGATACCTATCTTTTGGGTATGCTTTATTAAGATCTGTAAAATCGATGCTAACCCTCCACTTGCCATTCGCCTTCTTTATGAGAATCTCATTCATGATCCAGCTGGGGTAGTTAGCTTTTCGGATGAAGCCTGCATCTAGCAGTTTATCCACTTTTTCAGCTATCACTTTTTGCCACTTAGGGATACAGCTTCTTTTCTTTTGCTTAACAGCTTGTAATTCATGTTGATGCCTAGTTGATGTATCATCTATTGAGAAATGTTCCTAAAGCTAATCATCTAGACTGTAAATGATTGAGCTCTATATATGTATATAATTATAAATGATAAATATTATCTAGTAAGATTCATCATAAGGAATACATCTTCCTAAATAGAACTTATATGTTATGATGAAATCTTAGAGCTACTTTCAAAATGATAAAGGAGGATTTATTGTATAGTTCTTAAATCTTGCTCGCGATCAAAAGATATAATTATTATAAGGATGATAATTATTTCGAGTGTAAGTCATTATGTGCTATATTGGTTGGTTGTCTTCTTAACTAAAGTATGTGGTGACATAGATATGGCATACGGATGATATGTAAGAGTATATTTCACTAAACGTGATCACTTTCGGAGCACTCTACTATCAAGGATTGCTCTGATGGGATATGGGTATATTTATTCCTCTGATCCGAGGCTGCCTCGGTGACTTGCAAGCAACTCACTTGCTTTGGTGCTGGACTATCCGAATTTCTAATTTGGTGAGATAGATTTTTGGATACAGTTAGTACTTGTGAAGTCTGACTGTGAGTCAAGATGAGATTGACCGCTCCAAGTAAAATTGAAGATGATGCATCACTGTATTTCAATTCAGTAAAACTTTGATCAAAGTAGTCTTAGTGAGGAGTCACAAATTTTTAAGGTTGAGACACAATGTGGACCACTCTTTCTGGGTTGACAATTTAACCCTAAGTCATCCTTGAGCATCGAGTGTCAAAAAGATGAATTATACAATAACTATATCTACATGGATTCTAGAGTGTTGCTGGCATACATTCGTCTATCTGGATGTCAAAAATTACTGCTAGATGTATCATCGATTGGTACAAAAATTATTCTTGTGCTATCAACTTAGGTTCGAACCTATGGGGTCACACATATAAAGTACCTATTTATTCAAATGGCTAATCGATGATTATGAATCGTTAAAAAATTTAATTATCAATTTGATTGATGATTAGTCCTATGCAAAAATTATAATAAATTATTTATAAATAGTTAATAAATTAAAAAATAATTAATTAATAATTTGATTGTTATTGGCTTAATTTGATTGAGCAATGGAGATTGGATCAAATCTAATTGAATTAGATTCAGTTAAGTTTGTTTTGGATTGATTGGATGCAGCCTTATTGGATAACTGGACTTGTTCCAATTGATCTTAGGGATACAAATCAAATTTTAAGTTGAATAAAATTTAATTTAATTTGATTTGAATTTGATTGGATCAAATTCTATTAGATAACAGGTTGATTAGTCAAGCACTATTATCCAAAGCTTCCCTGATATCCATTAAGATGAGAAAAATCAATCCTTGGATCAATGAGATTTTAATCTAACTAATTTTCTAATTGGATTGAGGTCTAATTAGTTTTCTAATTGAGCTAAGATCAAATTAGTTAATTTATTATAATTAATTCTAATTAGTTAGGATTGGATCCAAGAATTAGTTAGAGTTTGATCAAGATTCATGTGCCCTATTTGGAATAGGACTAAACCAACTAAACCCATCTATTTAAGATCTTCCTCATGGCCCACCTCTCTTCACCATGAGATCCCATGCCCAAAGAAAAGTGTCATGCCCCTTCTCCTTTTGATGCATGAAAAGAAGGCTTCCCTTCTCTTGTGTATCGCCTAAAAGAAAAAATAAAGAAGGGGGGCATCCAAGAGTTGGATGCCCCAGACTCTGCATGCCAACCCCTCTTCCCTTTCCATCTTTGAAATGATTTTGTGATCCTCTCTTATTGATTCTTGGGCATCAAAGAGGGCTTCTCTTGCTGGTTTTACAACAAAAAAATTGGAGAAGAAAGGTTCTTCCCAACGAGAGAAAGAGAAGAAAGAAGAAGGATCTTCTTTCTTGTGCGCAGCCTTGGAGAAGGAGTTCTTCTTCAGATTCTTTTTTTACTTTTTTTAGGATAAAAATCAGATTGGATTAATTTTTAATATAATAATTTAGAAAAAAATACTAAAAAAATCTAGTTGGATGTTTGGGGCTTCCTGAGTTCTAGATCAAGGAGAAAAAGGGAGAAGAAGAGTGAAGAATGATTCTTCTCTTGGGTCTCTCTTTTGGGTTCTTCTAGGACTTAAGATTTTATATAATTTTTAGCATGAGAAATTAGATTAGATATAAATTTTATCATAGAAAATTAGAGAAGAAAAGTTCTCTTCGAAGATGTGAAAGAAAGAGAGAAAAATTCTCTCTTGTGAGTGGGAGAATTAAGAAGAAATGATTTTCTCTTGATCTCTATCATAAAGATCTGATACATGGATCCAGAAAGAAAAAGAAAGAGTTTTTTTATTCTTCATCTTTTTCATATTCCTCTTAGATCAGCCAAAGCATAGTGTCTTTGTGAGCTAGCACTCTTGGGGAGATCGATCAGCACAAGGACTTCGTGTGGATACCTGTAGAGACTGGATACGTGTGCAGCTGTTGAGCATCATGAAAAACCAACTACCATAAATTTTTGATGTGGTGATCTACTATCCATACTCAAATATAAAGTTTTGAACTCAATTCATATTTAGACATGATCTAAATATAATTGAGATATGATCTATACTTGTTGAATTTTAGATTTTAGATTTACATACATGCATATTAGTTTATGTCATGATTCCTATATGATAGTTTTAGATTTGATCTATACATGTATTGTAGATTAAATTATTTAATCTATGTATGTTCCACTATAAAATTTTAAAAATATATGTACAAAGCTGCCATGCTTCCTTTCATCATCACCTCTGGATCGATACCATGCATATCGATCGATGTCCAGGCAAACATATCAGTGTGAGCTTGTAGAAAAGAAATGAGTTTCTTTCTTGTTACCTAGTCGAGGTTCGACCCAATCTAGACAGTATGCTCCTTGTTTCCATCTTGAGTGGGATTGTCTCCAAGTCCTCCACCAACTTCCCTCTTTCTTTAGATAACTCGTCTTTTGTGCCGAGCCCATCAATTGGGTAGGCTTCAGATGGCTTCGATCCATGAAGTGCAATATTGTAACACTATCATGCCAAGGCCTGATCTTCACACACTTCACCAACTCTAAAGTTCATCGAAAACTTCATTTTCAAATGGTAGGTGGATATAATAGCCTGAAGTGCATTGAGTCTTGGATGTCCGAGGATGGCATTGTAGGCCGAATGCACTCGAACCACCAAAAAATCCACCTAGATTTTAGATCATCGAGGGGATCGCCCAACTATTACAGAAACAATTATTATCCCCTCGACTGGGATAGCATCCCCAGTAAACCCCACGAGAGGGGTGTCTATCCATCTCATTCATTCCAGTGGTATACCATTTAAGAGAAAGCATCATAAATAAAATATCGACTGAGCTTTCACTATCAATTAAGATGCGACGTACATCATAATTTATAATATTAAGAGTTACAACTATCACATCATTATGAGAGAATTGAATATCTTGGGCATCCTCCTCAATAAAGGCAAGGGACTCTTCAGTCTTCGACCTCTTGGATGGTTCGGCTGCTTCCTCCATCCTTTTGGGGATCCTCGATTATTGCATTGATCACTCCTACAGGAGACCAATCCCTAGAAGGCTCCCTCTACTACGGTTCTGGTAGGGTTGATAATCTTCATTGCTCTCTTACTGATCCGATCGATGCCAGTTGAATCGATCCAAAGATCGCATCGGATAAGTTCTTCAATTTCATCCCAAAGCTGGATGCAGTCTTCGGTGTCATAGCCATGGTCGCGATGGTAAAGACAATATTTATTGAGATTCCATCGATCGAGGTTAGACCGCAATTTCATTGCTCTTGAGATCCGATTCCTAATCTTCATAAGCAACTGGATTCGGACGACGTTTAGAGGGGTATGATTGGCAAATCTCCTAGGTGGAGGCAGACACTGATCCTTTTGAGGGTTGTCCCTCTATCGAGAGTTTCATGGAAAAGTTTGGGATCCTCGACATCTTAGAGGAGAGCGAGGGTGCTGCTAGCTCTTTGGTGGAGATTCTAGCCTTACTTCCCTCCTGTCTTCAGTAGGAATCATCAGGGCTCGCCTTTAAATGCCTCATCTGCCCTAGCATATTTCTCCACCCGGGCTAGCATGTCGGTGAAGTCTCGGGGATTGGTCTTCTCGAAGGAATAGCGAAGACCATTCTTCTACAATCCATCCTTCAGAGCAGCCATCACAATCGATTGATCTAGATTGTGGACTTCTAATATAGCCGCATTAAAATGATCAAGATAAGATATGATGGACTCTCCTTCTCTCTGCTTCACGTTCATTAAAGAGTCTGATCCTTTTTGCTATCTCCTACTGCTCACAAAATGGCCAACAAATAGTCAGCTCATTTGATCAAAGGAATGGATTGTCCAAGGCTTTAGGCTGGTGTACCAATACCGAGCTATACCCTTAAGAGTGGATGAGAAAGTACGATAGAGGGCAGCATTGGTTGCCCCAGGATGGGCATTAGGGACTTCAAACTCTCCAAATGTCCACACGATCGGTGATCCAGATAAATACTTAAATTAAGTCACTAAAGGCATTTAATTCTATTTAATTATTTTTTATTTATTAAGAATTTGATGCTCTGAAGTCTATTTTATAGGTTATTAAGAGTTTGAGCTCATACAACTAAAATTGGATCAAATTCGAGTGAACCAGGCAACCAGCTCCCATTCAAGTGTGAACATGACTTACTCATTAAGGATCAAGATACAGGCTCAAGATTTAAAGATCCAGATTAAAAGAAAACCCTTCATATGGAACCAAGTGTGAACGTGACTTATTGATCAATGAAAAAAAGCAATATAAAAATCTAATGGTCTTTATTCATACCACCACCCCTCTCATGAAACCCTAAGTCTCCAACACCCTAAACCCCTCATAATTCAGCCGCCCCATATTAATTCCACACCATATTTCATGCTAAAGCCTCCTTTCTCATGCCACAAAATAAATATTCATGCCTTCCTTCTTTCTTACATGCCTTCCCATGCCCCCTCTTTTAATTCTTGCATGCCACAATGAACCCTAGAGCCCCTCATCTCTATAAATACAACTCCCCTAGCCCTCCTTTCTCATCCATCTCCATCTGGCCCTAGGCCTCTCATCAGCCCTTTATGGGGATCATCTCCATGCCTCCATCTCCTCTCTTTCTCTCCCTCTTTCGCTCTTCCACCAAAAATTTCAGCAATCCATCCCTTCCTTTTCCTTCTTCCAAAACTCACTTTTCTCAGCCTATTCTTCACAAAATCTTCTCCTCCTACTGCTGAAGATCTTCTCCTAGTCTATGGCAAAGAATCTTCAGAGTTTAAGATATAGATTGCAGTGAAGAATCTCCCCATAGCCGGCTAGTTCTCTTCATCTCAAGAAATTGTTGGAATACTTATAATGATAGTATTTTTATTTCTTCATATTTTATATTTTTTTCTTATCATACAATAAAAGACTTGGCTTTCTTGCATCGTATTTATGTCTTTTATTTATTTTACATGAGATTATAGTCTTTGAATAGTCTATGAATATGTAGAGATGGATCATGATCTAAGAATAATTCATGCTCAGTGAGATAGGTTATGCTCGAAAATCAATCACAGATTTATTGACTTATATATTTAAATAATTTTGACTAATCTATAACTTTAAAAGACGGACCGTGATCCAAAGATATAGACCGTGCTCTCTTAGATAGATTATATCTTTATTGATTAGATACCAATCTAATGCATGTGAAGAAGGGTAGGGCCAGCTGTCTCCCTAAAAAGCAGTTCAGATCTTGAGAATCCATCCTCATGCTTGATATCAATTAGTCTCAATTTATTTACCCTTTCATTTAAATACTAGTCTTTAATTAATCTTTATGCTGCTTTTAACTTAAATCCAAATCTTTCAAATGCAATTAACATGATCCCTATGGATATGATCTCGACTCATCCTATCTATATAGTTGTAAGTTAAGTAATTATTTTTGATGCCTACGACAGTGATTAAATTTTGGCACCATTGCTGAGGATTGTGGCACAGTTCTTTGAGTCTGAAAAAATAAAAAAATCAAAATTTTTTTCTAGCTAGATTACTTTGTTTGCATGCATAGAAAAATTATTTATTTTTTACAGTCTAGTGATTTACTATTTTTTATAGATTAGAATAATTTATATCCTGAAAGTAGATTTGATTTCTTACTTTATTTATAAGTTACCTAGTTGCCTTTTAATCTTAGTATAATTTACTTTTCATTTAATTAGATTCTTTAAATCTCTTCAAATCTAATTAACTTAATTAAAACTATCTTTTATTTTTTCTTGCTTTAGATAATATAACATAAAAAGAAAAAAACACACCACATAATATTTAACTAAAATAGAAAAATTAATTAAAACTTAAAAGCTTCTTACTTGTATTGGATATCCTTTTTTTTGCACTTCATTTTCTCATAAAGCATCTTAAGGGCATAACCAATAAATAATATAATATGAAAATTTTATCACCCTTTCTTAGCCCACAAACCATCATTCTGTATTTATATTTATCCAAACTTTAAATTAAAATTAACTAGACATTAGCCTCTAAGGAACTTGAGCTCAATAGGACAAGTGATCCCGAAAATTGAACTGGGTCGGGCCTAGTTGATCAATTGGTGTCTAGAAAAGTGGTTCAGAGACTACATCTCGAAAGAAGATGGTTCATTAATTTATTTTATTCATTGATTTGGCCAACTTAATTGGTGTCTAAGAAAAATAATGAGGGGACCCCCACCAACCTTATACTTACCTGATCTGGTGGTTGGTTAGGTTTGTACATAGAGTGCTTGACGGTGTACTTGAAATAGTTAGGAGCTATCTAAATGTAGGATAATCTTAGGATAGAAAGTTCACTTGATTGCAATTAACATCTAACCACAACTAATTCTTCTCATCTATTATCTTTAGATCTAGGACTCTCTTAAGGTTCTCATCTTTAGAACTTCTCTCTTTCTTCCTCTTCTCTTCTTCTTCTCCCCTTCTTCCTTTAAAACAACAACAAAAAAAAAATTACAGCAACTCAATTCTACCATATGGCTGCACCCCTAAAAGATAAAATAGAGGAAGCTACCCCTAAAAAAATTTCTTAGGACCCAGTGCATATATGTTAGGATCCATTTAGAGTGGATTTTGACCTAGATGGATATGTTAAAAATGTGCATACATTATTAGAGCCACCCAATTTTAGCATCATTTCTCCATGGACTGAGAAATATGAGCCTTTACCTGCAATACTTGCTCCAATAGCTCCCTCTTTAGAATCGCCATCAGTCTAAGAACTGAAGCCACCTTTGATCACACCTGAGTATGTATACATAGGATCATATGACATGCTCATGTAATCAGTGCATCAGATACAACTCCTAATCCAGAAACCCAATTTAGGAGTATTTTAAAAGAAGATATAGGAGAAATTCTCAATGAATAAAAGAATGAGAATGAGATTGCAAACCATCTTCCTAAAATTGATAATAAAGAAATAATAGACTTTATCAATAATGGGATCACAAGCTATTTTTCTGAGATTGGCAATCCAAAATTATTGAAATTTGTCAATCCAATATTCAACATGGGATAGATAGAATCAGTAGTTTGGCTGAAGACTTTAAACTTAGTGCTTGTTGGGAGGCAACCCAATTTTTTAGGAGTAGTCTTAATAAAAGTATGATTGAAGACTTTAAACTTAGCACTCCTGAGAGATAACTCAGTATTTTATTTTTCAAATCACCTAATTTTATTTTGTAAGAATCTAATAAGGATGACTAGCCAAGTTGGGGAGAGCATATCATCAACATCCAACGAGAATCTAATGGAGTATAAGGAAGAATCTGCAAACAACAACAAATCAGGTGGTATCCCTCCTTGATGAATATTCTTGTTTTTCTCTTCTTCCATTGGAGACAATGGAAATTAAGTTGGAACGGGACAATAACTAATTAACTTAAGTTTAAGTGAGTCCTTAAGTATGATCAGAAATAATTGACTGCATGTACCCAAATTTTATCTTGATTAGAAGTTAATTAGGCACCTTAATCAATGAATGATTAATGATCTAGATAATTTTAAGGATACTAAGGGATAAATTATTGAGAAAATCCAATGGATGGTAGGTTTTAGACCAGACCAAATTTTAGAGTGATTCCAAAGTCCTTTTCTTACTGATCTCAATGAAAATCTACTTCATGAGGGTTTGGATGGAAAGGTAGAGATATGTAAAATTTTTTCTTAAAATATACTTTATTTTATTAAAAAAAGAGATTTTAGCATTGTCTCATCGAGTAATTGAGCCTCTTCACTAAGTAAGCATTGTGATTCACATCAAAAAGTGGAGATGCCAAGAGATCTATTATAGAGTTTGTCTCATCTCATAGCTTTTTTTAGACTGGAGTCAGTAAGTCCAAAGGGTGTTCTACACTTAATACCCTAAAGCTAATTGGTTTGGGAGTCATTAACTGAAAGCTTGCTATAAGGATAGCTAGAAGGCTCAAGAGGCTAAGACATTGCACTAGACTCTTTTTGAAAAAATAAAAAAAAAATTAATAATAATAGATAATAAAGAAACTAAATTATATAAAGATAATAAATCAAGCTCACATCAAGTTAGAGGAGTTAAAGAGTAGAATGGGGAGTTGGTAAAAAAGGATCTCTAAAAATTCTATGGCTAACACTCAACCATCAACTGGATCGAATTGATAATCCAATGAAGTACCTTTTTAATAGTCTGGCTAGATATCAGCTGCCTTTAGAAGTACTTAGGATAACTTCTAATTCAAAGATGAGTCGATACACATTGCTGATTTATCTATTTTACTCGAGGATGAGTAAAGTTCAAGTTAGAAGGTATGATAAATACTTAAATTAAGTTACTAGAGGTACTTAATTTTATTTAATTTTCTTTATTTATAAAAACTTGATGCTCTCTAGTTTATTTTATAGGTAATTAGAAGTTTGAGCTCATACAACTCAAATTGAACCCAAATCAGATCAAATTCGAGTGAATCAGGCAACCAGCTCTCATTCAAGTGTGAATGCAACTTACTCATTAAGGGTCAAGCTCAAGATTCAAGAGTCCTGATTAAAAGATAACCCTTCATATGGAATCAAGTCTGAACATGACTTATTGATCAATGGAGGGGAAGCAATACGAAGATCTAATGGTCTTTATGTTAAATGTATGTTCTAGAAGCCAATATGGCTGACACATTGTAATAATTATAGAGCAATTTTATACTTAATATATTGATATGATCAATAAAAGAATAATTTTTTTTATTCAAGTGTGATGTATCTTTGAATCGTTTATTGAATTAGTTTTGATACATATTCTCAAAGTATTGAGAATTAGAGATATATATTTAATTCTAAATGCTCTGGATCATAGGATCATCATGAGGATGGTGATAGATCCAAATAGACTGATGCACAAATCACTTTCTTTAGATAGATGAGTCTTTGATCTACCGTATACAGACACAGGATGATGAGTACAGATGGTTGTTAGAGAATAACTAGTACTGAGCATGACCATATAAGAGATCATTTGGAATTCTATTCAATCATCAGTGATTGTCTGATGTTGTAGTTGTATGACTAATCCTTTGACTTAAGATGGTACAGCTACTCGCAATGAGGCTACTGAATTTGACTGACACATAAATATGGGTCTCAATGAGCTTTTGTAGTGGATATTAGCAACAGTTGGTCCACTATAGGAGTGGGGTGTGCATTAAGATAGAATCTATCGACCTTGATAGAGAGGAGTAGTCCTATGATATTTGAAAGGCTAAATCTAAGAATCTATGACCATAGTAGTGTGATTGATGGAAAAATTTTTTATAGAAATCACAACTGGACTTGAGCTAATCAAATCTATCATATGATTGATGTTAAGGTTTGACAATTTATCCATGACCTGTCATTTAGTTGGGACTCACGATAGAGGGACTGAATCACACGTTAACTACACCTAGAAGTTCATTTCAGTTCTACTAGATTGTCACTACATATTACTAGGTATCACTGGTAGATTGTGAGAGCTCACTAGGATCATTCTAGATCGACAATCTTGCTGAGCTAGAGTAAAATTATTCCAACCTATTGAAAAGAGTTTCAATGATATAATGATGTAGATCATTGTATATCTCACTACCAAATAAAATTAAACCTATAGGGTCACACAATAAAGAGATTAGGCCTGAAATAAGTAATTGAGCTTATGAAGAGTCAATTGAATTTAGAAAAATCTATTGAGTTCATGATAACCTTACTAGCACATGATTGTACCCAATTTTCTTTTCGTTGGAATTACTTATTTAAAAAAATAATTATAACTTAATTACCTGCTAATAACCTACATGAATTAGATTCATGAGACTTCAATTGTTGGGTATCTAAGGTAATAGATCATATTAATTAAGGATGCAAGTCCCTAATTAATTTCTTTGATAGTTATTTTTGGGTGCCACCTTGATTTGATCAAGTTGGGCATGTCCATTGATTAGAGGGCTTTTAGTTCTCTTATGGAGCATCTCTTGGGTATATTTTGAGATGTCTAATTATGGGTTCAAAGGCTCCAATTGTTGGTGCCTAAAGGGTCTTCTAAAGTAAGTTGGATAACTTAAGTTAATAGGAAACCCAATGCAAGTAGGACTTGTATTATGTGATTGAACAGGATTCAATCCTTGTGCCTATTTAAAGGGATCTCCCTAAGATCCTAGAACATCCAAACTAGCAGCTCCTCACACCCAAAGGCTCTCCCCACGCCCTCTCTTCCTCTCCCTTTCTCTTCTCTTGGGCATTCTACACATCCATCCCTTGGGATGCGAGTCTCAAGGAGTTCCACACCCAAGGTGTTGGGCATCCTATAATTTATTGGTTGCTGGTGTTTTGTAGCAGTACAAAGTAAGGAGAAACTCTAGAGAAGAGAAGAAAAAAAGATCAAGGAGAAAGATCAAGCGTTGATCATGATCCAGGCTTCATTCAGATTCAGCAGGCTAAATTTTGAGTGAATCAAAATTTAAATTATAGAAGGCTATTTCATGCTGATCTCGAGTGGATACTCATAGAGGTTAGATACTTGTGTGGCTAATAAAGAACCTCTTTTCTTTCAGATCCAGATTCGAAGAAAAAGATTGCGAAATAGTTATGTAATTTGATCACAACCTGAATTCAGCATATATTAATTTCAGCATATGAGATAGATCTATGTGATTTTATATTTTTATGTATGCATAATTTAGATTAAAAATATTTTAATCTTATTCTCTATTATAGTTTTTAGAAAATAAAATTTTTGAAATACATATGCACCAAACCCCAAATTCCAACAGTGGTATCAGAGCCATGGATTTTTATATACTGAATTTTGATATACATATTTTGAAAAGATTTTAAAATCAGATTTTTTTTTGATATATGAGATATATAGATAGATCTTCTAATCTAAAATTTAATTTTATATTTAATTTTAGAATATATAGTTGATATATAATTGCATGCATAGATTTGAATTTTGATCTAGAAAGAGTTCTAGTTCATGTTCATGTGATACATAGATGCATACATAAAATTTAAAATTTTTATATGATTTAATTTTAATTCATATATATGATATATGATTGTATATTTAGATTATAAATTTACTTTTAATCTGATCCATGATTAATATATGAGATATATGATATCCTGCTAAGATTTGAAATTTTGTTTAGATTTGATTTTATATGCATATATTTGATATATTTTGTATACTAAAATCTAAAAATTATTTTTATATTTTAAAATTTATTTTTATATAATAAATTTAGATCTGAAATATGATTTTAGAATCTAAAATTTATGTTTGTGCATGAGAATTTTTGTCATGAGAAAACCATAAATTAGATCATGTAATAAGATTTATTTAAGATTTTTGATTTGAGTCATATGGGTCTAACTCGATTAAGTAATTGATCAAACTAAGTCAAGTATTGATAAAATCAGATCAATTAAGTTAATGATCATACAATTATTGTTGATCAAATTTTTGAATCCCATATATAGAATCGATTAACCTAAGAACCTAATTTGGCTCGTTGGTTTGAGCCTGATTTGTTAGAGCTAATCAATTCTGATCAATCGATCTATTGGTGTTTAAGGCAATTAATGAGATGTGATTATTTAATTAATTTCGTTAGCTGATCTGACCAATTTATTGGTGTCTTAGGAAGGCAATGGGGGACCCCCACCGATCTTCACTTACTTGGCCAATTTGGAAGATTGGGTCTTGAATTAGGTTGCTTAGCGATCTAATTTAGCCCATGCCAATTAGATTGATCATATGATAACAGATTAGATGAGACCTAAATCTAAACCTCTCCATAAATTTTAAGTCCATAGGTCTTCCACCATGGTAGATGTGTAGGCGTGCTATCGACATTGATTGTTCTTGGCTGGTTACAGTAGTTCAGTTGTATCAGAAACATGCAATCACTCTATTAGCAAAGAATTACTCTAGGATAAGGATGGGGTTGGACCCAATAACTGTTAGGTGAGGGATCCAATGACGGCCTTGCACCTGCTTGTGAACGGTGGGTCAGGCTTAACTAAGAAGTGTGGACAAGAATTGTTAGATGAGCTCACATGACTTAGAGACCAAGTCGCTGCAACATACTTAGCGAAGCATCTGGACAAAGAGTTGCCTATGTATCGGTGTGCATATTACCAATAACTGTCAGGGATGTGCATGTTATCAGTGGGACCACAGCAAGCACTAGGAATCCTTTATCGCATTAGGATTTTTATTTCTTTCTCAGAGAGTAGAGGGATCTGATAAATTAGTGAGAGTCATTGTTTGTATCTTAAAGTCTCTAAAAGTAAATATAAATATTAAGTATAAAAGTCTAACTTGAATCTTTACTCTCGCAGTGAAACTATAATGTCAGTCTCAAACCCTCTAGCCTGCATCCTTGAAACTAATTATTTGATCGATATCAATTATAAAGACTGGCTCAGAAACCTCAAGATTATTCCGACTTCAAAAAAATTAAGCCATATTCTTGATCAGGATCCCGTAGTACTACCAAACCATCCTACTGCAAGTAAAGAGCTACTTTTGAGAAGTGGACGGATGAAGACAGTCGGATCAAGTGTTATGTGCTGGCATCTATGTCAAATGAGTTGCAAAACCAGCACGAGCATATGCCCACTGCTCGGATCATGATCACTCACCTACAAGAATTGTATGGTGAGCAGAGCCATACTGCATGCTTCGAAATGTCTAAGAGACTTTAATCTGAAGATGCATGAGGGGCAGTCTATCCATGAGCACTGTATGATAGTGATCAAGACATTGAGGAGCTTGAAAAGCTCGGGCTAGAAATACAAAAGAAATTGTAGATGGATGTGATCCTTCAATCCCTTACCCGTTCATATAGTCAATTCATTATGAATTTTCATATGAACAAACTTGATTGCACTATGTTCGAACTCATCAATATGTTGGTCACCACAGAGGGTACCTTGAAAAGTTCAAGGGGCACTGTTCTTACTGTGGAGCAGACTTTTCTTTCAAGAGAAAGTCTACTAGAAGGAAGAAGGTTAAATCTGCGAAGAAGCAAAAGAAAGAGAGCAAGCTGAAGAAGGATGGTCCAAAGGTGGTCGAGGCAAAAGAAAAGTATTTCCACTATCATGCTGAAGGTTACTGAAGGAGGAACTATCCTAAATACCTGAAGAGCCTAAAGATCAAAAAGGGTGATAAGTCTTCTGAAGGTATGCTCATAATTGAATCTAATCTTACGATTTCTTCTACTTCTAGTTGGATATTGGACTCTGGCTCGAGTGCTCATATATGTACCTCGATGCAAGGTCTGAAAGAAAGTAAGAAATTGAGGAAAGGTGACATGATCCTTTGGGTCGGTAATAGAGCAAAGGTTACTACAAGGCCGTTGGCACTTATCCTTTTCGATTACGTCTGTGTTAGATTAGATTTAAAAGACTATTATTATATTTCTATAGCTAGTCAAATTTAATTTTTGTGTCTGTGCTAGTGCAGGAAGATTTTGAAATTTATTTCAATAAAGACTTTTATTCTATTTATTTATGAAATAAATTGATTGTAAGAGATCTTTTAATTGACAGTCTTTATCACTTGCATGTTGATACGAATATGAATCTAAACAAGCAAATAGTGAGTGCCATAGGCCAAAAAAGATTCAGAGATGGAATAAACAGAAGTACTTGTGGCACCATAGACTAGGCCATATTAGAGAGGATAGGATAAATAGACTGGAGAAGGATGGGATCCTTAGCTCTCTTAACTCAGAACCGTATCCAGCTTGTAATCTTGCCTTCGAGGAAAGATGGCCAAGTTGCCCTTTGTAGGATATGGGGAAAGGGCTACAGAGCTACTTATCCTAGTACACACCGATGTATGTAGGCCATTTGATGTGCAGGTCAGGAGTGGTTATACCTACTTTATTACCTTTATCGATGATCTATCTAGGTACGAATATGTGTATCTCATGAAACATAAGTCTAAGGCCTTTGAAAAGTTAAAAAATTCAGGTATGAAGTAGAAAAGCAGACAGACAAATCCGTTAAGGTTCTTCGACCTGATCGAGGAGGTGAATATCTTAGTTGAAAATTTTTGAGATATCTTAAGGATAATGGCATAGTCTCTCAGTGGATCTCTCCTGAAATACCTCAGCTCAATGGGATATCCGAAAGGAGGAACAGACCCTATTGGATATGGTCCGATCCATGATGAGCTTCATGATCTATCCTTATTTCTTTGGGGATATGCCTTGTTAATGCCATTTACTTGTTGAATAGGATTCCATCAAAGTCATTCCTACCACACTATATGAGATATGGTTCAGTAAGAAGTCGAGTCTGGGTTATCTAAGACTTGAGGATGTTCGGTCTATGTCAAGAGACAGATGACGGATAAGCTAGAGGATAGATCTATTATAGCTCACTTTATAGAGTATCCAAAAGAATCTATGGGATACTACTTTACTTTTCATAAGACCATAATGTGATTGTGAGTTGAAACATCGTATTTCTAGAAAAATAGTTTATCCAGGATGGCGGCAGTGAGAGGTTAGTGGAGCTCGAAAAGAAAATTCTTAAAGAGCTAGAGCTATAGATCCTCAGAAACCGTAGTTATGAGCCAGTAGTTAATGTTCCACTACTACCTCATAGATCTAGCAGGATCTCCGACCTCCTAAAAGGTACATGGATATGCTTACGGAGGAAGTAAAGAAAATGTTCCTTATGAGAGATAGGGGTCATAGTGATGACCCTAATACCTTTGATGAGGCGATGTCTGACATCGATTTTAAAAAATAATTAGATGTTATGAAGTCAGAATTGACTCGATGTACTCGAACCAAGTCTAGACTTTAGTGGATCCACCTGAGGGTATCGTACCCATTGGATGTAAATGAATCTACAAAAGAAAAATAGATGTGATGGTAAGATAGAGACCTATAAAGCTAGGCTTGTGGCAAAAGTTTATAGTCAGCGCGAGGGTATTGACTATCAGAAAATCTTCTCACCCATAGCCATGCTGAAATCTATCCAGACTTTGCTTGCTGTTGCAGCTTACTATGATTATGAAATCTAGTAGATGGATATGAAAACTGCTTTCTGAATGGATATCTTAATGAAGACATCTATATGGAGCAGCTATGGGTTTCACATTCGGTGATGGTGATCACAGAGTCTGCAAGCTGCAAAGGTCCATTTATGGATTAAAACAGGCTTCTTAGAGTTGGAACCATCGTTTTGATGAGGCAATCAAAATATTTGATTTCAACAAAAATGAAGAAGAACCTTGTGTATACAAGAGGGTCAGTGGGAGTGTGATCACCTTCCTCGTATTGTATGTGGATGATATTCTTCTTATTGAGAATGACATTCCCATACTGACCATGGTCAAAAGATGGTTGTCCAAAGAATTCTCCATGAAAGATCTAGAGGAAGCATCCTATATTCTTAGAATAAAGGTCTATAGGGATAGATCAAATGGATGCTTGGTCTGTCACAAAAGCTGTACATAGAGAAGGTTTGAAGAGGCTCTGCATGAAAAACTCTAAGAGAGGTCTCTTACCTCTTAGGCATTGTATTAGTCTCTCCAAGACGATGTGTCCGACCACATCTGAGGAAGTACAGTGCATGAGTAGAATTCTTTATGCTTCGATGATAGGAAGTCTCATGTATGTCATGCTATATACTCGATCAGATATTGCCCTTGCCATGAGTGTTACGAGTAGGTATCAGTCGAATCCAGGTGAGAAGCATTGGATAACTGTGAAGAACATCCTTAAGTACTTAGAAGGATTAAGGATTTGTTTTTGATTTTTGGAGGTGATTCTGAGTTGCGAGTCGAGTGCTATACTGACTCAAACTTCATATCTGATCTTGATGATAGAAAGTTTACGTCAGGATATGTGTTCGTTTGCAATAGTGACGCAGTTAGCTAGAAGAGTTCTAAGCAACCCATCATAGCAGATTCGATCACGGAGGTTGATTATATCACTACTTCAGATGCTGTAAAGGAAGTTTTGGTTCAAAAAGTTTGTTGCAAAACTTGGAGTTATGACATTTGATGCCATACCATTATACTGCGACAATAATGGAGCCATAGCACTTGCTAAGGAGCTGAGGTCTCATAAAAAATCTAAGCACATCGAGCGGTGGTTTCATATTATACGTGACTATCTCGAAAAGAAACATGTCGAGATGTGAAGAGTGGACTCCACGGATAACGTGATAGACCATTGACTAAGCAATTGAGCCAATCAAAAATGAAAGCCACTTTGAGATGATAGGACTTAGATTTGTAGTCAATTGACTTTAGTCCAAGTGGGAGATTGTTAGATGTATGTCCTAGAAGCCAATATAGCTGACACATTGTAATAATTCTAGGACATAATTTTGTACTTAATATATTGATATGATCAATAAAAGGATAATTTTTTTTCATTTAAGTATGATGTGTCCTTCAATCGTCTATAGAATTAGTTTCGATACATATTCTCAAAGTGTTGAGAATGTATTTAATTCTTAAATACTTCGATCATAGGATCATCATGAGGATGGTGATAGATCCGGATAGACTGGAGCACAAATACTTCCTTCAGGATAGATAAGTCTCTGATCTACTATGTAGAGACACAGGATGATGAGTGCGGATGGTTGTTAGAGAACAACTAGTACTGAGTGTGATCATACGAGAGATCACTTGAATTTCTATTCAATTATCAATTGTCTCGATGCTGTAGTTGTATGACTGATCCTTTGACTTGAGATGGTACAGTTGCTCGCAGTGAGACTATTGAAATTTGATTGATACATAAATATAGATTCAATGAGCCTTATAGTGGATGTTGGCGATAGTTGGTTTACTGTAGGAGTGGGATGCACATCAAGATAGATCTATCGATCTTGATAGAGAGTAGTCCTATGAGATTTGAAAGGCTAAGTCTAAAAATCTGTGGTCATAATAGTGTGATTGATGGAAAGGAGTTTTCATAGAAGTCACAACTGGACTTGAGCTAATCAAATCTATCATATGACCGATGTTGAGGTTTGATGATTTATCTATGATCTGCATTTAGTCGGGACTCATGATAAAGGAACTGAATCACACGTTAACTACTCCTAGAGGTTCATTTCAGTTTTACTAGATTGTCACTACATACTGCTAGGTGTCATGGTGGATTGTGAGAGCTCACTAGGATCGTTCTAGATCATAATCCTTGCTGTGTTAGAGTGGAATTGTTCCAACCCATTGGAAAGAGTTTCAATGATACAATAATAGAGATCATTTATATCTCACTACCAGATAGACTTGAACCTATGGGGTCACACAACAAAAGGATTAGGCTGAAATAAGTAATTGAGCTTATGAAGTGTCAATTGGGTTTAGAGAAATCATTGAATTCATGATAACCTTCCTAGCACATTATTCGATCCAATTTCTCTTTTCGTTGGGATTACGTATTTGATAAGATAATTCTAACTTAATTACTTACTAATAATCTACATGAATTAGATTCATGAGACTTCAATTTTGGGTGTCTGAGGTTATGGATCATATTAATTAAGCGTGCAAGTTTCATTGATTAGAAGACTTTTAGTTTTCTTATGGGGTATCTCTTGGGTGTATTTTGGGGTGTCTAATTTTGGATGCAAGGATCCTAATTGTTGGTACCTGAAGGGTCTCCTAAAGTAAGTTGGATAACTTAAATTAATAAAAAATTCAATGCAAATAGGACTTGTATTATGTGATTGAATAGGATTCAATCTTGAGCCTATTTAAAGAGATCTCCCCTAAGGTCCCTAAAGCATCCAAACCAGTAGCTCTGCATGCCCAAAGGCTCTTCCCATACCCTCTCTTCCTCTCCCTTTCTCTTCTTTTGGGCGTTCTACACGCCCATCCCTTAGGATGCGAGTCCCAAGGAGTTTCACGCCCAAGGTGGTGGGTGTCCCCCAATTTGCTGGTTGTTGGTGTTTTGTAGCAACACAAAGCAAGGAGAAACTCTAAAGAAGAGGAGAAGAAGAAGATCAAGGAGAAAAATCAAGCATTGATCGCGATCCAGGCTTCTTTCAGATTCAGTAGATTGAATTTTGGAGAATCAAAATTCAGATTATAGAGGGTTATTCCAGGCTATTCCGAGTAGATACTCGTAGTGGGCAGACACTTGTGCAACTAAGAGAGAATCTTTTCTCTTTCAGATCCAGATTCGAAGAAAAGAATTATGAAATAGGTATGTGATTTGATCATAATCTGAATTCAGCATATATTAATTTCAGCATATGAGATATATCTATGTGGTTTTATATTTTCATGCATATATAATTCAGGTTAAAAGTATTTTAATCTTATTCTCTGCTGCGGTATTTAGAAAATAAAATTTTTGAAACACATATGCATGCACCAAACTCCAAATTCCAACACTTTATTCTTGCCACCACCTCTCTCATGAAACCCTAAGAGTCTCCAACACCATAAACCCCTCTTAAATCAGCCGCCCCATATTGATTCCATGCCATATTTCATGCTAAAGCCTCCTTTCTCATGCTACAAAACAAATATTCACGCCATCCTTCTTTCTTACATGCCTTCCCATTCCCCATCTTTTAATTCTTGCATGCCACAACAAATCCTAGAGCCCCTCCTCTCTATAAATACACTCCCCTAGCCTTCTTTTCTCATCCATCTCCATCTGGTTCTAGGCCTCTCATCAGCCCCCTTGTGGGGATCATCTCCATGCCTCCATCTCCCCTCTTTCTCTCTCTTCCACCAAAAATTCTAGCAATCTATCCCTTCCTTTTTTCTCTTCCAAAACCCACTTGCCTTAGCCTATTCTCCACCAAATCTTCTTCTCCTACTATTGAAGATCTTCTCCAAGTCTGTAGCAAAGAATCTCCAAAGTTCAAGATGCAGATTGCAGTAATCTTCCCATGGCCAGCTAGTTCTCTACATCTCAGAAAATCACTGAAATATTTGTAATGACAGTATTTTTATTCTCCATCTTTTATATTTTTTTCTTATCATGCAATAAAAGGCTTGGCTTTATTACATCTTATTTATGTCTTTTATTTATTTTGCATGAGATCATAGTCTTTAAATAGCCTATGACTATATAGAGATGGATTGTGATCTAAAGATACGATCCGTACTCAGTGAGATAGGCTATGCTTGAAAACCGATCACAGATTTATTAGCTTATGTATCTAAATAATTTTGACTAAACTATAACTTTAAGAGATGGGCCGTGATCCAAGGGTATAAGCCGTGCTCTCTAAGATAGATTATATCTTTATTGATTAGATACCAATCCAAGACATATTAAGAAGGATATCAGCTATCTAATAAGAAAGCAGTTGAGATCCTGAGAATCTATCCTCATGCTTGATATCAATTAATCTCAATTTATTTACTCTTTCATTTAAGTACTAGTCTTTAATTAATCTTTATCCTACTTTTAACTTAAATTCAAATCCCTCAAATGCAATTAACACGATCCCTGTGGATAAGATCTTGACTCACCTTCTCTATATAGTTATGAGTTAAGTAATTATTTTTGATGCCTACAATAGGGATCGGATCTCATGGAAACTCTCAAGCTGTGACATTTTGTAGTTCATGAGGAGTGGCTCTCACATTATCGGATCATTGAATGGTGGGTTAGTACTATACTCGTCGTCATGAGTCAATTCCTGGTGATGGATCACCTTGATCCGCTGATTCAAGGTGGGGGATTGTTGTAGACATCACCTTGATGTCTACGACAATATGATTTTCGAAACAATATGTGGGGGATTGCTTACTAGGCACTGAGTCCTGTCTAGAATGGGGACTAGGCGATCGTTGTCTTCTAGGTTCGAGACTCCAAAGTCAGTTGTAATGAGTTTCTCCCCTACTCAGGACTTTGAGGGAGAAGTGGAGGTTGCACCTGTGGTGCTGTTGCAGACTACTATGGAGGAATTGTTGAAGGTGGATTCACCACTGGTATTGCACTGGCTGATGGGGGTGCGACCATAGCCACCACTATAGGTGTCACCACCGGTGGTACAGTATAGAGTTGCTATATCGTCTGAATGGCAGTAGTTAGGATTTGAACTTGCTAGAATAGTAATTAAAGCTATTCTACATTGACAGTCGCCATCTGTGAGGGAGGTGGTTGCTGGACTTCCGACTGTGGTTGTGCCAGAACTTGCTGGACCACCGTATTCTCCACTGGTTGGGAGGTGGCAACGGTTTTGGATCTCTAGGTGGATGCTCTTCGTGGTGTCGTAATCATTGTTTGGTGCTCCTTCTTAAAGTTGGGTCAAGGACCCTTCCTCCAGCGCTAATCTGTTATCGTTGAAATCTAGACCATGGTCGAAAACTACTGGAGCGATGGCATATCCTTCTGGAAAGAAAATTTGTAAGTCCTGACCGAAGTTGGCTCTGGTGGGGATCCTTCGACGCTCAAGTCAGATCACAGAGAAACAAAAGAGAAATGAAGAAGATTATGGTCGTGTACCTTGAGAGATCCCCTGTAGGTTCTTTTTTAGGTCAAAGCTGTGTAATCATCTAGAGAGATCATGGGATTCAGGCATGATGTGGCTAAACTTTCGGTCGAGATTGATAGGATGGTCACTACACCTATCTTTTTCGTTTCGGGATCTACTGAAAGTCGTGGGTACTTTTGAATTTTGAAATAGAGCATAGTGGAATCGGCCCCATCTCTTTAATTGAGAGTCCGGTCTAATTTGATAGAAATGGGTGCTGAGGAGAGGAAATGGCTAAGTTGGACCTTACCCGATGAGATGAAGTCTAATGGGGGTTGATGTATGCTTATAGCCGAAGTCAAAATTTGGCATGTTCAGGTATTCCACCATTTGCCATCTGTGTTAGAGGTCAGTCACCATGGGGATAGGGGTAAATAATTTGATGTTGAAGTCATAAATGGCCAATCTTAAGAATTACGCTCGGGACAGTGGTTCGGGCCCCAGGATCATCATAGGTTGAAACTAAGATTAGATTACATCATCACGCTTAACAATCCATATCTAGCCACTGGCTCATGTCTTCGGCCTAAGGAGGAAATATTCCTCCAATTTGGACATATTATACTGATCACAAGCATGAGAGGATCTAAGATCCAAGAAGCAAGCGGTCGGTCAGATATGTGGAGAAATCTAAAAGGTCCTCCATCATTGCCCCAAAAAGCTATAAGACATGCAATGGCAAGTGGGTACCTTCAGATACGTGATTGCACTATTGATCATGATATCGAGCAAGTAATCCAAACTGAGATCCTAGATATCCTCTGTTTGCACATGCATAAGGTATGATCATTTCAATTTATAAATGCAAATTTTTTGATCTATATTACATTCAATGAGTACCAGAGTCCTGGGTTGTTTGCTTGCTTAGCTTAATATGCATCCGACCATCGATTCCCAAATCTATCGTTATAGCTTAATGCATACTTGATTTTTTTTTTGCCTATGGGAGCCAATGGGAGCTCTTGCACCCCCTTTCATGCTTGATCACGGATCAGAATCCCTTCCACTCCCCACTAGGAAATCAGATCATCATAGAATTTGATGGGTCCCCAGAACCTGGCAAATATGATGTCTGTGGTGGTGAGGCAGTAGCCAGTGGGAGGCACTGTGAGTGGCCAAAAGGTTTGTCCAACATTACTTCTATCACTAGAAGTGATAGAGTTTGACTCGAACTAGAGTGCTGTGCCTCGATATTATGGGAATAACACCTATATCACAAGCATTAAGGATGAAAGATCCAAGGAGCCAAGCCAAGCCAGCAACCAAGTTTGTGGAGAAAACCAAGTGCTTCCCTATTGTTGCTCTGGGAAGCTATAGGGCACTTGCACTGTTCATCTAATGAGAGAGAAAAAAATAATTCTTTTGACTTACTCAACTTGAATCTCTTAAAAAAATATAGAAAAAAATAAAAAAAGCAAATAGGAGGGTCTAGATCCCTTTTTTCTTTCATTAGTGAATTATAAAGTAAGTTATATAATTTATTTATACTAATGAGGTCCATTCTTCCGTAATTCACATAGGATTTTTTTCTGGTTAAAAGCAGATTCAGCTTTCCTAGTCCCTCCAGAACTTCATGTAGGTTCAGTCGTATAGAGATCAGGTAATAGTAAATGCTAAGTTAAGCAATATTCTCTCAACTTCTTTGGTTGCTAGAAGAATGTGCAACATTTTCCAGATATCTTAAAGCTGTGGAGACAAGATTTAATCACCTACCACAAAACTATAATATAATTGGAACATCTCAACAACAATCATCTAGCTTCAACAAGTTAGTGTGCCCTCCAGGGAAAGCAGAAAGTTTTTAGTACACGGTATTTACTTTACAATTGGGATTTGATAGCCTCATTTGGTAAGTGCTAACGCCATATCTATAACACAAATTCTATGTATATTTAGAAATGTGTATTATATAAGCATTATTTGAATGTAGAGAACATGTGAATATATCAAGAGAAAAAAATCGTACTCATTGTGTTACTCCAAAAGAAATAGATAACATCCAAAGTTTAACATTTCATGAGTGGTTTCAAAGCTAAGTATTGTTCTCTTTGTGCATATGGTAAGCTTAAGTTTGTACTAGCCATTGAAATTCACTTGTTAATGATATTTTCTTACATGAAATTAGATTGCACAGATTGATCAAAGAAGTGATGATATAACAGATGAAACAAGATGGCTTGTTCATAGTCCTAATAACATGACGAAAAGATATAAAGGATATATTATTAAAGGTTTTAGGTTTTATACCAAGTCACTTGAGATGACCAAGAATTCACAAAATAGTGAAGCAGTACTGACCAAGAGATGTCACTTACTATGGCATACTGAATGATATAATTGAATTTATTTTGATTATGTTAAGATTGTGTTATTCAAATATGATTTGGCTGATGTATATGAAGGTAGAGGAATACAAGATGACTTGAAATTCATGCTTGTCAACTTCTCACGATTGATACACTAGAAGGAATTTAAATGATGAGCTATTTATGTTGATATCTCAAGGTTGACAGACATTCTATGTTAAAGATCAAAGAGATGAAAATTGGTATATTGTAGTGAAGACAAGACCCTTGGATTTATATGACATGGGTCAGAAATTGATTGAAAGTGATAGTGAGGAGATACCCTGTGAGATTGAGTTTAACAAAAGACTGGATGCAGAAGACTTGAAAGATGAGAATGATAATCTCATTTGGGCTAGAAACATTACAACAAATTTGACTATTAGCGATGACTAATTACCATCGTTAAAAGTCATAGCGACGGCACCCCATTGCTAATTGGTGGTCGGAAAAATCTTAGTTGCTAATTGCCTATATTAGCGATGGGCATACTAGTTGTCGCTAATAACTGTATTAGTAACAGCATTAGCGATGGCTAAAGTTCATTGCTATTTATTTTATATTTATAAATAAAATTCAAAAAAAATTTAAAAAAATTAGCAATGGCTTTGTTGTCACTAATACCGTCATTAATAAGGATTAGTGACGGCAATCAGTGATATTTAATTTTATTTTTTTGAAAAATTCATAATAATATTTGATTATTAGCAATAGCTAAAGCCGTTGCTAATGCCATCGGTAATAGTTAAGTTTATTTTTTAAAAAAATTAATAATAATATTTTTTAAAATTTATTTTAATTAATCATAATTAATTATGATTTCTAACATCTGTTATAATCAAAATCCAAAGATAATATGACAATCACAAATAGAAAACTAATTATATTATATTAAAAATTATACAAATTTACAAGAAGTATAAAAAAATATAATACATCAAAATATAAGAAAATCAGCCCAGATCCTCCTTCTCATCCTTCTGTTTCTCTCTAGTAGCTGGTAGATGAAAGCCGGATGTCCCAGCATCCTAAAATGAAGAAAATAAAATATTATTAATAAGTTTCGATACAAAGACGTATCTTTCGATACACTCTTCTGATTCTCGAATAGATTACTCCTACACATTTCATTCGATGATACGAAACTATAGACATATCCGATCTATCAATTGGATGATTAAATTAAATTTTTAGTCCCTAGATCTCTTTTTCCGACTCAAGCCTAAATATATGAAGCTTCTAAATATGAAATTAAAACAAGTAAAAGAGTTTACTAATGAAATTACTTGATGTGATGGCTGGGATAACGAGCCTAGCTGATCGTACAGCTGTGGATTTCAGAGAATCTCCACGATTGTATCATGGATGTTATCCCAAAAGCTCTGAAGTTGCTGGCTTAGAAGCCTCTGCATGACCTCCTCCACATGCGCATCGCTCCAAGTCTGGGATGTCGAGGCTTGTGAGGATGTTGAAGAGTATCGAGCTGCTGGAGGGTCGAAACTATGGCCGAATCCTATGACCGAGCTCCTACTCACCCCTCTAGTGACCCTGAGCCATCCCTCAATGTTAAGGAGGGGCTGAGTGGATGGGTCATCACTATGCCACGCAATGACGTACTCTGCATAATCTGCCTACACAATTTAGAAATATATTAGTTCTAATATCAAATACTGTAACAACTTAATAAATATAGTTTGAAATTTTTACCGCGATCTATCGTGATCTAGAATCTAAATAATCATCAGTCCTCTTAGACTGGTTGTGGCCTCCTATAATTATAGCTGGCCTGATGGATGATCCAGCTGTCATGTCTACAATAAGTAAATAATAAAATTAAATTAATTAAAGTATATATACAAGAGTTTTTACAGTTCTAATGAAGAATTTTGATATAGATTTCTTACCGGTCTGTCGACCACAGCATGTGTGTCGATGGAGCTGCCCATGTGTCTGATTGGATTCTGTTGGGTGATCTGATTTTGTCAGACCCTCTACCCTCTACTGACGTACTCCTCACTACTCCACTAGTCGCAGAGGGCCTCCCATATATCCACCCCCATCCAGTGATCCTGGTAGAACTTTCAGTTTGATGGTGATTGGGAAGCAGAACATTTGATGGCGGACTGTCATAGGCTGTGTAGCCTATCTTGAAACCTACGTGTGGCCACCTGCTCGAAGATCGGATAGCCAACTTCCTCATCCTGAGGAGATAAGAATCGATATTATCTCTGCAAGTAGAAGTAAGTGTATATTAATAAATAGACTACAAACCCACTGTAAATTATTAAATTAAATACCTTTGACTTATCAGGAACATCTCTTTGATTGCATCATGAGCCCCCAATGGCCAATTGGAGAACTCGTTCGCCGACCGCAGCATCAATCATCGGATGATCAAAATAATCACATGAGGCACAAAGCTCTCTGTAAATGTGCTGCAAAATAGATTTTGAGTAATAAATGTTAGACTCTACAATGAATAAATTTTAAACATATTTAGTAAAGATGTAATACTTACAACTGACTCTAAATGTGGATGAGCTCTTTATCCTTTGACCGAGTCAGAGGTACCGCAAGCTGGATGGGTCCTCTACCATGCTTATGTGTCTGGGAGCCGATCGTTGGTGCGTATGACTGTGGGGTCACTAGTGACTCCCTATCATCCGAACCTGAGCACAAATATTTAATATAAAAAATATTATATTAGTTAGCAAAGAATAAAATAACATAAATGAGAATATCTAAAGTGTTAGAGTTTACTGCGGGGTGTGAGAGGTGCAAAATCCTGTGAGCTGGCCGCATGATCGTTCTCTTCTCAAGAGCTCTGTCCTCCACTGGCACGGCTCTGACCTCTGGAAGACATGATGTATAATCTTTGAAAATAAAAATAAATAAAATCATCAAATTAATTATATAATTATGGTTGGCAATGCAAGATTTAAAATGACTCAAGGATTATACACTTAGCACTACTCATCGGCCTCTTCAGATGTTTAGTACCCTTCAGATTCTTCTTTGGATTCTTCCTCTTCTTTCACTTCTTTCTCTTCTTCCACTTCTTCCACCTCTTCCTCTTCTTCTAGTTCTTATTCTTCCTCTTCTTCTCCTTCTTGGATAGGATTGTTCTTTAAAACAAACTCAGTTGGATCTACCTCCTCATGTTGGCCATCATGTATGAGAATTTTTGGAGCATCCAACTTGACATCTATTGAAGACCAATGAAATCCTAATGTTTCATCCTCTTAAAAGTATTCTGGTAATTGAGGCTCTTCTCTTCTTCGAGCATGTAATGAATGGCTCGAGACTTAACCTTGCATATAGCCCACCAATCTTTTCTTCCTCTCTCCCTTGATGGAAAAGGTGTATAATATACTTGAGCAGCTTGTTGGGTTAGCACAAAGGGATCATTGACATATACTTAAGATTTTAATAAAATCTTCATACAATTATCGATATCAAACCATCGGTACTTAAACAGAATGACACTATTATCACCAAGGGATAGGTCAACTTGATTACTTTTTTGAAAATTTCATAGTAATCGCTCTCCGCCTCTACCCACTAGCTGCCTTTTATACACACATCACTGTTCATTGTACTTATATGTTCTCCATATTGCTGTATGTGAAATTTGAAACCATTTACGTTATAGCCATTATAACATGTCACATACTTTGTTGGCCTGCTACTTAATGATCTTAGCTTCCTAAATATGGAATTGCTGCTTTGCATGACTTGCATATTATAAAAAAAATAAATTAAATAAAATAACAATGATCGCTTATCAGTTGGTGGAATTAATTTGTAAAGTTCTGTGAGTACTGAGTGAAAATTTCTTCCTCGCTTATTATCGAATTGTCCCATCTCAGCATCTCATCTATTACCTATACATGCATAAGATAAGTACAGGATGAAAAGTAATTAAAGAGTTGAGATTGTAATGGATACTTACTCAATATATGGATCAACCTCTGTATAGTTTAGCAAAATATATGTCTTTGCTTATCGCAGTTCAGTATCAGTCAATATTCGATGAATCTCGTGCCCAAATTCATGAGCAAGATAGGCAAATATTGAGATCTCCACCTCTAATCTCTTACCACCATCATCATATTGATCCACTTAAGTTAGCTTTGTCTGCACATTGGGGTTAAAATAGTGTCGGTTGGAATTTAAAATTTCTTCTATTATATAAGCCTCCATAATAGAATCTTCGACTCGGACCTTATTTTTCACTTTCTTTTTGAGACTATGCATGTATCTTTCAAATAGAAATATCCACCTATACTGCACTAGTCCACCCACCTTAGCTTCATATGCTAGATAAATCATGAGATGCTCCATGGAGTCGAAGAAGCTAGGAGGGAATATCTTCTCCAACTTGTATATGGTCTTTACACTACTAGCCTCAAGATTGGAGATGTGGTCGGTGGATAGTTCGGTAGTACAATTATCTCTAAAGAAAGGCTAAGCTCGATCAAAGAACTCTATATGAAGTTGGGAAAGAGGTCATGCCAAGTCAATAAAAGTAATCGTTGCATGAAGATATGGCAGTCATAGCTCTTTAGCCAATAGAATCTACAATCTTTGACATTGATGCACCAAGCTAGATTACTTGCATAACTATTTGAAAATTTAAGACTTTTATACCATTCACAAACATCCTTCAACTACTCCCTTGTTAAAGTATAAGATGCTTTTGGCTTCAGAAATTTTCTATATGTCACCTCAACCAACTCTAACTGAGGATGCTTGCATATATTCTTCATATCTGCTTGAGCCTTGGGATTCATCTTGCCCTTGACATCCATAATAGTATAAAAAATATTATCGAATATATTCTTCTCAATATGCATGACGTCAAGGTTATGATGGATCAAACTGCTGGATCAGTATGGTAATTTTCAGAAGATACTTTGCTTCACCTAGTTTGGAGTTCTACCAAACCCCCCAAGCTTTTGCTTGTCAAATAACATGCCAAACTAGCCATCATCCAGTTGGGATACCCTTTGAAACACTTCCATACCATTAAGGCATGGGGGTGCATGGTTCTTCTCTATCTTATTTCTCCTGAAACTATCCTACTACTTTCGAAAAAATGATGGTCGAAAAGAAATTGACGATGACAATCGAACCAATAGGACTTATGACCATGCTCAAGCTGAAATGATTTTGTATTCTCCATGTAATAGAGACGTGCAAGCTTTTCATGAGTGCTCTATCCTGACAGCATCCCATAAGTAGAAAAATCACTAATGGTCCATATCAATGCTGTTGGTTAACATAGACGATTTCATGCATGTATTTTAAAATTTTTTGAATAAATTACTGTAGAAGATAATTAGATTTATCAAATTAATCTCACATGCATATGATCTAATCATCAAATCAACCTACTCTAGGATCTATGACATGATATATTGCATATAAAATTTAAAAAATACTAAGATAAAATCAGTGTGCATGCATGTGAGCAGTCGATCACATCTACTTCTAATCTAACTTCAGAACTCGATACCTTTGCATGGCTTGATGATCACCATTGCTGAGAGAAATGGTGAAGGAGATCCTTGCTAATTGCTCGCAGCCACACATACGTCTGGCCTCTACAAAAAATTCACTCGAAGCTCCAATCTGATTGGTCTTCTTAAGAGTGCTAGCTCACACGAAGACCTTCTTCTTGACTGACTGGATTCTTTCTTCAAATCTTTGAAATCTTTTCAAATATTGAAGATGGACTTCTGAAGGAGATGAAGAGGTGAAAGAAAGATAAAGAAGAAAAATATATTTTTTTTCTCTTCCCAAATCCTGAGGATCAAAATCTTAGAAACCTAGTTTTTGCGCACACCCCAAGAGAAGAGGACTCTCCTCTTCTTTAATGAAACCATACCCAAGACCCTCTCAATATGAAGGTCTCTCTCTCAAGTCTCTTACATGCATAAGAATGAAATAAAACTCCTTTTATTTCAGCATGTAAGGAGGTGGGGTGAAGAGTCACACATATAAGGAGAAAAAAAAAAGTTGGCAGTAAGATCTTAAAGATAATGTCAAACATTATCTATATGGTATCCTATTTCAAATCAGATTTGAACATACCATTTAAAACCTGATCCTACCCAAATTTGGACGTAGATAGAGAAGTGAAAGGACTCTTTGATATAAAAAAATCTAATACAAAAACTATTTGTGCGTGAGGAAATATGGCATCAAAGTGGGAGGTGCATGGGAGAAGAGTCCTATTCCAATTAGGACTCTTAATTTTCTTTTTCGAATCCAAACTAAATCACATCTGATTTAGCCCAAATAAAATATATGAAATCTAATCTAATTAGGTTCAAAAATTCTTAATCAAATTTCAATCAAATTAGAAATTGATTGAACCAAAGTCCTGATCAAACAGGGACAATTCTTCCTTAGCGATTAGGTCATCTCATAACTTAATCGGATCAAACCTAATTGAATCCAATTCAATTAGATTTTATTTAATCCTATTTACTCAGTCAAATTGAGCTAATCAGCAATCTAATTGCTAATTCATCCTCCATTAATTTACTAACATTTGATGAATTAATTTATTATAATTTTTATATAAGGTTAACCATCAATCAAATTGATGATTAAGCCCTTGAATGATTCTTAATCGTTGATCAGCCACATGATCAGTTAGAAACTTCTTTTGACTATGACTCCATAGCTTCGAATCTAAACTGATAGCATAGGAATAACTTTTTGAACCAATCGATGTAACTATTTAGCAATGATAACCTGATGTCTGAATAGATCGATTGAAGGCGAAGCAACATTCAAAAATCTATTGCGTATGGTTACCGTATAATTCATTCCTTTAACCCTAATACTCAAGGACAATCTAAAATTTAATTATCAATTCTAGATAAATCATTCATATTATATTTCAATCTTTTTCAAATCCATCACATGGATTACCCAAGTCCAAATTTTGCTAAATTAAAATACATTGATACATTAACTCCAACTAATTCAGAAGGATCAATCCCATCTTGACTCATGCACCGACTTGATAAGTACTTGATTGCACCCAGAAATCCTCCGTCATCGAATTAGAAACTCAGTTAGTCTAGCATCAAAGTACAATGAGTTGCTTGCAAGTCACCATGGTAATCTCAGATCGGAGGGATACTTATACCCATACCCTTCACGAGCTACCCTTGATAGCAGAGTGCTCCGCAGTTGGTCACATTCAGTGACGATGGACTCCTACATCTCACCTGCATGTCATACTAGTGTCTCCGCACTATTTGGTTATGAGGACAACCAACGCATATAGCATACAATGACCTATACTTGATATCGCTATCGTTCTAGTAATAGCATATCGCTGGGTCACGAACTAATTTAAGGATTACATGATAAGTCCTCCTTTATCAATCAAAGTAATCCTAAGTACTTTATCACAACATAAGAGTTCATTAGAAGATGTAACTTTGTGATGAATAAGGCCAAATAATTTTTATTATTTATCAATTTATATATAATTATAATTAGCATAATCATCAAATGATTGGCTTTAGGACACAATTCTCAACAACTTCACTTAGACTAAAGCTAATTAGTATAGTATCATATACCCATCTTTGATTTATAATCTCAAAACTCTTAGATACCGAAGCTTTAATAAATGGGTTGATTAAGTTCTCCTTTCCATCAATCTTCTAAAGATTGACATTATCTTAATAGATTTTTTGAACAAGATAACAGCGATGCAAAATGCTTGATAAGCTAATGGAACTTCGGCTCCTTGGCATGAGCTATGGCTTTGGTGCTGTACAATATAGCAGGACCATCATCGAAGGGTGCCACTCCTAGCTTGTCAGTGAATCTGTACAATCACATAGTTTCCTTGCAAGCATCGGATGCTGCAATACATTCTGCCTCGTAATTTGAATTTGACTATATTGTTCTGCTTGGAACCTTTCCAGCAGATTACTCTATTATTTAGATAAGAATATATTTGATATGTTCTTGCTATTATTATATCCAACTAAAAATTAAAATAAAATTCTACAAATTTTAAGTCAAATTCTCCATAACGAGTCATTGGTCCTTAGTATTTCTCAAATACTTAAGGATAACCTTCCAGTAATTCTCACTTGCATCTTGCAAGTATCACTCACTATCCTAGTGAGTATACCATATCAGGTCTCATACATGATGTACATGATAGAACAAATTCTATTCATAAACACTTTATATACGTTGGACTGAAAAAACTCAAGCAACCTCTTAGATCTATCTCTATAGATCTTCATCCATAGGATGAGAGATGCTTTTTCCAAAGTCCTTTATGGAGAACTATGATAATAGCAAAATTTTTATTCCTTGTAACGTAAGGAATGTCATTCCTGATTAAGAGAATTTCATTCACATACAAAATAAGAAATATATTCACAGAACTATTAATCCATTTGTATTTGTAGGGTTCTTCTTCATTCTCAATGAAGTCATGTATTTTGATCACTTATCAAAATGTATGTTTCAACTCCAAAATATTTAGTATTGCCACAGAAAAAAATATCTCGTTATGGTCAATACCATAATATTGACAATATCTTTAGGCAACTAGACGAGCTTTGTAGGTCTCTACCTTCTCATCTATGCTACTCTAATCTTATTGAGATCTACTTACACTCTATGGATTTTACCCCTTCGAGTGGATCAACAAGTGTCCATACACCATTGACCTTCATAAACTCCATTTCGGACTCTATGGCTCCAAGCCATTAATTGGAGTCGGACCTCTATATGGCATCCATGTAGGTGATCAAATTCTTGTTGTTCTTAACGAGTTTAACAGGATTATATCTTGAAACTAAAAATCGAAGTATCTATCCGACGGATGCGGTACTCTACTGGATCTTCTTAATGGTGCTTTTACAATAGGTTTTAGATTTGATCTAATCAAATCTGATTCTATGGATTTACTAGATTGTGTCGGTTCTTCTACCCATTAAACTTCATAAGTTTACATTAAAGGTATCAGTCCTTCACCAAGAAACTTTTTTCTTAAAAGAAATGTTGAATAATTTTTGTTCTTTAGCAAGGTAGAAGTAATATCCTCTAGATTCTTTGGGGTTATCCTATGAATAATACATATAAGATCGGGATCCAAGCTAATCAGTCTACAAATGCTCGACATAAACTGAACACTTCCAAATCCTAAGATAAGAAAGTATGACTTACGCCCAGTCCATATCTCATACGGAGTCATTGTGACTGATTAATTCAGAATCCAGCTCAGAATATAACAAGAGTCTTAAGAGCATAACCTTAAAAGAAGACTGACAGACTTACAAATTTCATCATGGATTAAACTATGTCTAACAAAGTCGATTCCAATAAGAGAGAATCTTATTCTCTTCTAGATATGTCAAAAAACTTATCAGAAGGATATTCTCCTCTTTGGTCTGATCAAAGAGTTTCAATACTTTTTCCAATTTATTTCTCTACCTTATTATAAAATTATTTGAATATTTTAAATAATCTAAATTTATGACAAATATGTTCATAGATCTAATACATTAGTATGTATTAGATTCAGAACATCATTGGCTTGTTCACTTTTTCCAGCACAAGGTAACTTGATCATCTTACTAAGAAGATAGGATTGATAGATTGACAATGATTCATAATCATTGACTTCAAGAATTATCTCCTGTTGATCTTATTCTTCTTAAATGATTGAGCCTAAATTGCTAAAGGTAGGCTTCCATGACATTATCTACTCTAAGGAGTTTGTTTATTATGTACAGTATACTAACAGACTGTGATAATTTGTAAATACCATTTCTTTAGTTGTCCTCCATAATTTTGATATCATTTATAATGATATCATAAAAATAATTAGACAATAGTGACAATCACTAAAATGAATATTGTTAGAACTGAAAATAGGCTCGACGATTCTTAAAATTAGGATTGAAATATGACTTCTATCTCCAACATTTAGGAATCTTTTGCTATTTCCAATCTTTCTACTAACCTGAAGTCATTGCAATAATTTGCATGGACTTTCGATATCTAATATCTAGGTAGTAGTGTCATAAATAGAGAAATCATAAGATGTTATTATATAAGTACCTTATTCAACAACCCTTTGCTGATTTTTCTTTCTTAGCCTGTTCAGATCAAGGGACTCTGCTAAACTAGGTTAACCTTAGACTCTTTTGTCAATTCGGGTCCTCAGTCCAAGCACAATTCTTTAGCACCTTCTTTTCTTTTCTTAAAAGATTGTTGTCCCACTAAAGACACATCTTGAGAGGTGCAAAAGAACTCCTTCAATATTTGAAAAATTTTCTCCCACTGAGCATCATCGAATTTACAACTAAATTCATGTTCTTCGCTACTCTCAATAACACCACATCGTGATTTGATCATTTGGCCACTTCTAATAAGTGTCTTTGATCGCATCACATGTATTAGACGTGAGAACATCAGATGCTGGATCTGTAATCATATATAGGATCCATTCGTGCTCTAGAACTATTTGCAACTTTTGATACCATCTATCGAAGTTAGATCCTATAAATAAGTCACTGTCAAACAGTGAATGGAGCAACGAACATCTAGCCATAACTGAAAGAAAAATACATAATCTCTATATTTATGAATTGATTAAGCCTAAACATTTGGACTTTAGTCTAAAGATTCTCCTACTATTTTAATCTACTATTTTAATCGAATTGGTAGCCTCTACCTCTAATCCGACGAATTACTTTAGTTTCTTAGTGGGTACTAGAATCCACACAGACTGCATACGAGTCCGACTTTGACCGGCTCACCCATATACATCTATGGGTAGGTTCTTAACCAATTATTTTATCAAATAATTTTTAGTAATTGATTTAGCCCCAGATAACTTTTCAATTGATTTTGGTCTTCTCTGCAAGTTCTGGTTAGGTCCAACCATTAACATGATCATACTTACGAATCTAACTATCAAATAATCAGGTTGACTTTGGTCGGCTAACTTGATCACTTGATAGAGAGACTCAATTAAGTCATCATATTATGAATGATAATTCTAATAGTAGATGAACACCAGAACTTTGGTTCTCCAATGATCATCATACTAATGGACCCATTATCACCCAACTTAATGGGAGGCTATGATCTAGTTATCTTCATAACTAGCTTATTTTAGGGACCTAATAATTTAAAGAATTTATTTATGAGTCAAGAGAAGAGAAGAGATCAATCAGTAAACCAAATCCTTTCACTGACTTCACCAAGTCATTGAATTGGATTAAGGTCATGCTGGTTGAACTGACACCAAGATCAGTCACACTGATCAACCTTAATGGTATGGATCAACTTGAATCACTTAGCAGTCTAATCAAGACATAATTTATCAAATTGGCTAGGTAAGTGAGATCGGTGGGAGGGTCTGCTAAGCTTGTCTTAGACACCATCCAAATGGTCAGATAAGCTGCTCCCAATTAAAAACCACTGATCGGAATGCCGACTTATCTTAGACACCAATTGGTTAATTAGTTTCAATTTGACCAACCTAATGATTTAGGTTCAACCACTGAGCCATAATCAAAGTCTATTTGTCTAATCAAAGATATGACTTGACCATCTACAATTATTGTATTGTTTCTAGAAAAATTTTGATTTAATCTAATTCAATATTTAGTTAGATTTAATCAATTTCTCTAGTTAGTCTATTAACTCTTTGATTCTAACCTTAGGTCTAACCCAATAAGAGGACCTGATTTGAGCTAATCCATACCCCCATGTTTTATATAATATCATTAGATCTTTAATTCATAATTCTAGATCTAACTAATTCTACACTTAATTCTCAATTAAGTTTCAGTATTAACATGGGTTTAGGTTTAGATTCAAAATAATTTCAATCTTTTCATTTTATAAATAATTTACAACAAATATTATGTAAAATTTTTTATTTTAAAATTGGGTTGACTCAATCACCATTGAGCCGGCTAAATAAGGGGACTGGATCAACTCAGTTTAAAACTAGGTCGGCTCAGTGATTGCGCGAGCACGATTTAAGAAGTTTCAGATCTAAAAATTCTTGTATACTACTAAAATAAAATCAATCATAATATTTTAGATTATATCTAAAATTTTTATGATTTAAATTTTATTTTATGATTAAAATAATTATAATCATATAGATTAGATACTTTATTTTTCATACAACTTTATATCATATACAACAAACCTAGAATTTCAAGATATAGGATTTTGCAGAAAAATAAGTTCTTTCTTTCATGTTCTTCTTTGTGAGACCTAATTACATGGTACCCCTATATACTATAAAAGCACCCCATCGAATGGAAAGAGAGGGTCTTTAAATTCTTCTTGCTCCTATGATCGGATGGCCTGACGATCAACCCAATTCAAGTACTTGCTAATCGATCATCTAATCTAATCACATATTATATATGAATAAATTTAGATCTAATCTAAATTATATCAGATCTAATTATAATTTTAAATTACATCTAAATCAGATATAAATATCATATGCATGATATAAAATCAGATTTTATCAAAGATCAGCACAAACTAGGACAACTTTTTTATTGTAAGGGTAAACCCTACAGTAGGAAAATTTTATATCAGTTTGTGCGATCAACCATTAATTAAATTTAGATCAAAATATTATATATCAAATCTAAAAAAAATTAAATTTTAAATTTAATATGCACATATAATATATCATAATGAACCTATACTCTGATACTACTGTTGGTTAACGTAGGTGATTTCATGCATGTATTTCGAAACTTTTTAAAATAAATTATCATGAAAGATAATTAAATTAATCAAATTAATCTAATTTATAAATGATCTAATCATCAAATCAATCTACTCTAAGATCTATGATATGATATGTTACATATAAAATCTAAAAAATACTGAAGATAAAATCAGCATGCATGCAAGTGAGCAGTAGATCACATCTACTTCTAATCTAAGTTCAAAACTCAATATCTTTGCACGGGTCGATGATCACCTCTATTGAGAGATATGGTGAAGGAGATCTTTACTGGTTGCTTATAGCCAGATACACATTTGGCCTTTACAAAAAATCCACTCGAAGCTTGATCTGATTGGTCTTCTCGAGAGTGCTAGCTTGCATGAAGACCTTCTTCTTAGTTGATATGGATCCTTTCTTCAAATCTCTGAAATCTTTTCAGAGGTTGAAGATAGACTTCTAGAGGAGAAGAAGAGGTAGAAAAAAGATGGAGAGGAAAAATATTTTTTTTCTTTTTTTTTCTCTTCCCAAACCCTGAGGACCAAAACCCTAAAAATCTGATTTTTGCACACACCCCAAGAAAAGAGGACTCTCCTCTTCTTTCACGTCATGAAACCAAGCCCAAGACCCTCTCAACATGAAGGCCTCTCTCTTAGATCTCTTCTACATACAAGAATGAAGTAAAAATCTTTTATTTCAATATGTAAGGAGATGGGTTGAAGAGTCCTAGAGATCATGGACTCTTGATGTGTTGTCACCCCTACTTAAAAATTCATGCCAAAACACATCAAAAAAAAATATGGGACACCCCGCCCCATATTTTTTCATGGTAAATAAGTTCTCTAACTGATTTCTCATAAAAAATCTTTTCAAAATGTCACACATATAAGAAAAACAAAATAAGTTGGCAGCAAGGTCTTAGAGATAATGTCAAACATTATCTATATGGTATCCTATTTCAAATCAGATTTGAACATACCATTTAAAACCTAATCCTATCCAAATTTGGATGTGAGATAGAGAAGGAAAAGGACTCTTTAGCATAAAAAAATTTCATACAAAAACTATTTGTGCATGAGGATATATGGCATCAAAGTGGGAGGTGCATAGGAGAAGAGTCCTATTCCAATAAGGACTCTTAATTTATTTTTTTGAATCCAAACCAAATCACATTTGATTTAGCCAAATAAAATATATGAAATCTAATCTAATTAGATTTATAAATTTTTAATCAAATCTCAATAAAATTAAAAATTGATTGAACCAAAGTTCTGATCAAATCAGAGATAATTCTCCCTTAGCGATTAAGTCATCTCATAACCTAATCGGGTCAAATCTAATTGAATCTAATTTAATTAGATTTTATTTAATTATTTTTATTCAATCAAATTAAGTTAATTAAATTTAATTATTAATTAATTTTTTATTAATTAACTAATACTTGATGAATTAATTTATTATAATTTTTGTATAAGGTTAACCATCAATCGAATTAACGATTAAGCCCTTGAACAATTCTCAATCATTGATCAGCCACATGATCAGTCAGAAACTTCTTTTGAGTGTGACCCCATAGGTTCAAATCTAAGTCGATAGCATAGAAATAATTTTTTAAACCAATCGATGTAACCATCTAGCAATGGTGATCCGACATTCGGATAGATCGAATGAAGGCGAAGCAACATTCAAGAACCTATTGGCATATGGTTACCTTATAATTTATCTCTTTGATCTTAATGCTTGAGGATGACCTAGGATTTAACTATCAATCTGAGATAAGTCATCCACATTGTATTTCAGTCTTTTTTAAATCCATCATATGGATTATCCGAGCTCAGATTTTGCTAATTTGAAATACATTGATTTATTAACTCCTACTAATTCGGAGGGATCAATTCCATCTTGACTCATGCACCGACTTGATAAGTACTTAACTGTATTCAAAAATCTTTCATCACTGAATTAAAATTTAGTTAGTCCGATACTAAAGTACAGTGAGTTGTTTGCAAGTCACCATAGTATCTCAGATCGGAGGGATACTTATATCCATATCCTTCGCGAGCTACCCTTGACAGTAGAGTGCTCTGTAGTTGGTTACGTTCAGTGATGATGTATTCTATATCTACTTGCATGCTATACCAGTGTCTCCACACCATTTGGTTGTAAGGAAACCAATGCATATGGCACACAATGACCTACACTTGATATCGCTATCGTCCTAGTAATAGCATATCGTTTGATCATGAACTAATTTAAAGATACGTGATAAATTTCTTTTATCGATCAAAGTTATCCTAAAGACTTTATCACAACATAGGAGTTCATTAAAAAATATAACTTTATGATAAATAAGGTTAAATAACTTTTATTATTTATCAATTCATATACAATTATAATTAGCATAATCATCATGATTGGCTTTAGGACATAATTTTCAACAAATACAGCCTTCATTACAAAATTTTACTTCTTCGATGCATCAAAAATATGTATGCCATCGGGTCATAAAAATTTTAGCTCATCAACAAGAGACCTTAGATATACATCAATACTTCTATTAGGATGTCATGGTCCAGGAATGACTAATGTAAGAAAGATGCATGCTCTTTTATACACATCCCAGATAGAGATTGTATGGAGTAATAAAGACTGGCCAACATGAATAAGGGGCTGCTACATAACTGAATGGTATAAAACCATGCATAGACAGATCCAGTCAGACATTGCATGATTCCTTAGCAAATAAAGAGTAGCAAGTATCAAATTATTTCCATGCCTCGTTGTCCGACAGATGAGTCATCATATCGGAGTACTTGTGAATCTCTTTTTGTGCCATCTCATCTGTCCTGCAGTACTCTTAGACAAGTAGAGCCTCCGAAGCCTAGAAATGAGCGGAAGGTATCGAAGAACCTTACATGGTATGCCCTTCTGATTTCTACCCTCTTGTCTCAGCTTAAATCGGCTTTCATCGTACATGTCACATGAGCTCTTCAGTTGGTTCTTGTAAAAAAGCATGCAATCATTATGATATACATCTATCTTCTCGTATTCCATGCTAATCCTTTCACGATTTTCTTTGAAGCATCGAAGCTCCCAGCAAGCTCTCATCTTTGGATAGCATCTTTTTATTATTGCTACCATTCTATCATAATAATTGATCGTCATATTAAACTCGACCTTCAAATTCAACAACTCTGACACAGCTTATAATACAGTGTGTGTCTCACATTCTGCTCATAGTGGTTTATCAGCAGCTTTTAGCATACAGTAGAAATCATCACTGTCAGCTTCTGGATCTCCTTCACATTTCAGTTAAATTTAGGACCAGCCGCATCCATAACCATGTCTACCATTCTGTGTCCCTGTCCTGCTCATTTCTAACCCTTGCAACTTTCTCTACACCTCTCTATGTAGGTACCAATGCTTATAGTTGGGTATAAATCCACTCTTATATAAATAGACAGTAATTATATTCCTATCAAATATTTCTCTATTGCCACATCTGTTACAAGAATGATATAAGAGTGCCACATTCTCAAAAGCAAAATTGTAGAAGTACTCTACACCCTTCTTATATTCAACAAAAATCACCCCCTCGACTACTCGATGGTCCATCCAACTATGGTCTATGGCACACTATCTAAGAATTCTGCATATACATAAATACAAAGCAACTACTAATTAATTATTTTATTATTCAAAATGACTTACATAGTAAATACATCCTATCATCAACTAATAGGTATAGAAGGTCCTATCCCATTCAGAAAATATATTAATTCTATTAGTTAATTACAGTAATCAAACAATAGCAACAAGGACTAAAAGAAATTTTACAATATTTTTTTTTAATTCTTCCCATACAACTGAAGATGCGTGGGGAGAACTAAAGAAAAATACTATTTAAAATTTTTTTTGAACCCTTATCATACCATTTGATTACTGCAATGACCTATAAAATTATTTGTATTTTCTAAACTATCCATAATAGACAATCAATTGTTCAATGTATATAATTCTTCCATCTATACAAAAATATATAAATTTACAGATACAGTAGAATATGTACATTAATTAAAAGATAGGTCTATAATTCCATGCAATATAATTTTTTTTAAAATCAACACCTAATTAATTACTTAAATTAACATTCAATTATGGGATGCCATAGAATATACACTTGACCCTTGCGCGAGGACTGGTTGTCCAGGACATGGGTTGGGACCTGAGGCCCGAGCACGAAAGGCACGCCTCGACCCCATGTTTGCAATGCTGCCAAGTACCTTCTATCGGCCTGAGTGCATAGGCTGCATAAGGGCTGGATGGCTTGGATAACAGTTGGGACTCAAGGCTTGAGCGTGCAGGGCACGCTCCGTCTCCATGTTCATAATGCATGTTGACCACACTTTCTCTCACCTGAGCGCACAGGGCGCACAAGGGCTGGATGTCTTAGATACCAGTTGGGACTCGAGGCCCGAGCACATAGGGCACGCCTCGGCCCTATGTTTGCAATGCTACTCAGTACCTTTCTTCGGTTCGAGCACTCTGCATGTTGAGACCCAAATCTTATGCTTCTAATTAATTAATTAATTAATTATATAATTAATTAAATTAATTTTAATTAATTAGTTTTTAATACATAATTAAACTTAATTAACATAATTTAAACAAAAAAATAATTTTTAGTGACCGTATTAGCCATCGCTAATGCTGTCATTAATGCTGTTACTAATACTCACATGAAAGGCGGACTGGCGCACAGGGATTGAAGGGTGAAAGGATGGCTAGGGATGGGATGTCGCTCAGGGATGGGATGTCGGAGATGAGGGTGCGGGGATGGGGCCGTGGGAAGGCGGTGCGAGTTGGGGCTGTGGGGTCAGGCTGGCGAGGCGAGCCATGGGCTGGGGGCCGTGGGGTTGGACCGATGACGTCGGGGCTGATAGGGTCGGGGCGGCCACGGGCATGGAGGGATGTGAGCTTAAGGCCATGGGGTTGGGCTGACAATGTCAGTTTGGTGGGGTCGAGGCGACCGCGAGCATGGAGGGACATTGGCTTAGGGTCACGGGATGCCAGAGGGACGGGGTGGGGAGGGAGGAAAGGGGGGGTGGGGGGTTGAGGGCAGTTTGGACGCCGACGAGAGGAAAGCGCACTGGGGTTGCAAGATGCCGGAGGGACGGGGTGGGGATGGACAAGGTGGGGAGGGAGGAAAGAGAGGTTAAAGGGGGTATAGGGGGGTTCAGACGCCGGCAAGAGGAGAGTGCGTCGGGGCGTGGGATGTCAGAGGGATGGGGGGGGAGGGAGTGGCTGGGGAGGGAGGAAAGGGGGGTTGTGGGGGTTGAGGGGGGTTTGGACGTCGGTGAGAGGAGAGCGCATGAGTGAAATTTTTTTCCCTCCATGCTTGGTAATATGTGAGAGTATTAGCCACGGCAAAGTGGCCATTGCTAATGCCGTCGGTAAAAATATTAACGATGGCAAAAATTCATCGCTAAAAATGGAGAGCCGTCGCTAATACTTTTTATCAAAAAAAATATTTTTTATAATTTTTTAAATAATTATTTTAAAATTATTAGCGACGGCAATGTTTCAGCCACTACTGCCATCGGTAAAATTATTAGCGATGGCGTCTTCTATCATTAGAGCCATCACTAATACTTTTATTAAAAAAATATTTTTTTTATAATTTTTTAAATAATTTTTTTTAAATTATTAGCGATGAAAAATTCAGTCATCATAATAACTATCAATAATTAACTAATTTAATTATAATATAACCAATTTTTTTATATTTTTAATTTATTATAATTATAATTTTTTTTAGATATGATATAATTTTAAAATTTAAAATTATCTTTATCGTTCATTATCTAAATAATTATCGTTAAAGCATCATCACAAAAGATCGCCTCGATCTGGTAGCCCTAGATATGTCAATTATTAAAATTTGATTTCAACAGCTACGAATGATCGCATGGTAATCTGATAGATAGAGAATACTGATGGATCAAAAACTTATAATGATGATCTCAATGATATTTGTAGCACACTATCAAAATTTTACTTCAATCGGACATCATTATTATTATCAATTTAGCATGAGAAGATTTGGACTGTTAAATAAAAATGAGTGATCAAAAGATCAAATGGTGTCCGATTATATGGTAATTTTTTAGATAAATGATCTTTTGATCATTTGTACAGTGGTGATCATAAAATTCAAATCGCACGTATATGAACGATCCAAAATTGTATGTCTCTTGATATACATTCTTGAAGTCTTTAAGTAATTATATTTATACTTTTATAAGATCTACTTAACATGGATAGTTCATATATGTATGATTTGAATTTTATGATTACCATTATGCATATGATTAAAGTAGTAGCAAAGATTATTTATCTAAAAGATCACCTTATAATCGGACATCGTTTGCCTTTTGATTACTCATTTTTTATTTAACAGTCAAATAATTTTGTACTAAATTGACCATGATAATGATATCGATTAAAGTAAAATTTTGATAATATACTACAAATATCATCAAGATCATCATTGTAATTTTTGGATCCATCGTGGTTTCTATTTATCAAATCATCGTACAGTCTTCATGATCGTCGAAATCAAATTTTAATGATCGATATAGCTAGAGCTACCGATTGAGGTAGTCTTTTGTGATGATACTCTAACGATAATTATTTAGATAATAAATGGTGAAGAAATTACTTACTATTAAAATTTAATAAATAATTTTTTTCTTTTTACTACAGTAATTCCATCGCTAATAATTTTTAATAAATATTTTTTTATTATCGCTCATACCTTTCTGCCGTCGCTAATAAGTTTAGTAAATATTTTTTTTTTAATTTTTTATGATGGTAAATTTTGTTACTAATAGTGCCGTCACTAATAATCATTAGTGCAGGATATTTTGTCGCTAATAATCTTTTGGCATCGCTAATAAGTTTAATAAATAAAAAATTATTTTTTTTTATGATGATAAGATTCATCGCTAATAGTACTGTCGCTAATAATAATTAGTGCCATCACTAGTAAGTTTAATAAATACTTTTTAATAAATAATATTTTTTTGGTGATGGCTTATTTTTTTGTCATATTTTTTTATCAATAAAAATAGTTATTAGAGATGGCAAAAATGTCATTACTAATAGCCATCGATAAAAATATTATTAGCGACAGAGATATTACCATCGGTAATGCCATTGCTAATAAAGACTATTAGCGATGACAGAAACGCCATTGCTAATACCTTAATTTCTTGTTGGAAATGATGTTGATGGAACAACAATTAACATAAATAGATGATGGTTAGTGCTATACTACACTAATAATTAATAAATTATTTTTCTTATAAGCTTTTATTACTTCATTTCTACTTTCATGAGTTCTTTAATTAGAATTTTGTATCTTGTTGAATTGAGATGCATTAGCTATTTTATAAATTTTATTGTCATAATTGGACTTTACAATTTCTATCAAGTTATTTACAAATATATATTAATCTATCCTAGAATATTTGCACTTTTATTGCGGATTTGGTATCAATTTTAAATGATGAGCTCCAGGGGTTTAAAGTATGCAAGGTCAAGCACTAACCTGAGCAGCGTGGTTTGTCCCTGCCACACTCTCATACCACAATTCATACAGCAGTGGAGTCCCAATGTCCCTTCCAACCCGAAGACTCATCACAACCTGTGGCACAGTCATTCGCATATACTCAAGGAGATGTTGATATAATTTCTATGGATTTTTTTAAAAAAAATTAGGATAATCTCTTTTAGTACATGATGTTTGCAATAAATATATATGACATTTTAATTTGATAATGAGATGAACAAATGTTGTAGTAACATGTCGTATTTAATTCATTATTTCTTCTTATGTTTTTTTACATATGAATTTGAACGAAAATCTATACTTTTATATGGATGCATAGCAGATGTTGGAGGGAATGGGAAATGGAAGCAAGGTCAAACATTGCACATTTGAAGTGCGGAACTTGCTAGAAGAAGATCACAACATTATTAGCATGAACTAACATGGCCAATCTATTATTGTGAAGGAGTAGAACTCACTCATTTTTTGGGTACTATAGCAAGAAAGCGCAATTTGGTAGCACTTAACTATAAAAGCTAGCATAGAGTACTTAGTCAAATAGAGATTAACTATGGGAATGTGTTAATGTAATGGAAACAACATGATAAACATATTTACTTATTTTTTGATCATATCATTTGCTATGATTTTCACTATATTTTTCTATTTCAATTTTTTTTGTAATCGATAATTGCATGAGTCACTCATTAAAGTTTGGGTTGCAGACTCATTTTTAACATAAAGTTCATTAGATTTTGAACAATTGAAGTTTGAAGTAAGCTTCTAAAAGGCACTAAGTCATGGATCATGTCCTCAATTAGAGATAAATGGAGGAATCTAAAGAATAAAATTAGATCTAAATTTTATGATGAGCATGCATGTTGCAACATAGAACTTAAAGAATGTACCAAAGCAAGTGACACTAGATCGATGGGTATGCTTGGTTTTTATATATGGAGTTCAAAGAATGGAAAAGTAGAGTAACCTCAACCATCTAATAATTTGTAGTGTTTAGTGTGATATATTTGCAATCAATTATGGTTTTTGATTTTAGATAATTAATGAAATAAACATTCAAAATCATTCCAAGATGAATTTAGCACACATTGTAGGAGCGTCTAGTCATACAATGGTAGTTGATAAGATAGTGTTTTTTTCTTAATTTTTACTATTAAAATTTATATCTATAAATATATGTTGATCTAAGGATTGATTTTGATGAATATAAGATATTTGAGTATTTATTTTGATACTAATGTATTGTTGAAGTTCATTTTAAGAATGTTTCAGGAACCTAAAGTCACTTTTAAAAAATAATTCATGAATACAAAATTAAGGAACAAAAAAAAATATTAAAGAAGCCTAAAAAATCAAGTGAAAGAGGTTAAGAACTGACTTCAAGTTTTAAAAAGTCAACTCTGACATGCAAATATCAAGTGGCATAGTCCATGAGTTAACTCTATTTGGTCGAGTCGACTTCTCTTGGATAGATTGAGAGTTGAATTTTTCAGTACTACTCTCGAGTCAATTCCTATTTGATCTTAAGTTGACTCTTTCAGAAAGATAGAGAGCCATATTTTTTAAGTCAGATCCTGAGTCGGCCCCTGTTTCTATCAAACCAACTCATAGTTACCTCGAGTCGACCCCTACTTGAGTCAGTCGACTCGACTACGATAAATAGCTCTAATGACTAGTTCTATAAAAATTTTAGAAGTGCACAGAATAAATCTAATGGCTAGTTTTAGTCTCCAATGGGTAAAAATGGTTTTTTGAACATTTTAAGAGGTTTTAAATGCTACTTAATAAAATGAAAAGCCAAGAAAAAGAGAACAACAAAGAGAAAACCCAAAAGCATTATGTGAGCCTTTAAGAAAGAGTTACAACTTTTCAATTACCAATTTCTTAAAGCATTCAAGTGATCTTTAAAGAAAAAAAATGTATTGATTGTTAAGCTTCCTCAACACAATCTTCAAGAGCTTCATCAACTTTTCTCTTGCTCTTTTAGGAGCATTTTGTTGTGTTATTCATTGTATTCAAATTTTTATATTGTAAACAAGTTTCAATTGGGGTTGAAATTTGGAAATAGACTCTAAAAGAAGAGTGCCCTACAAGCCAATCATATGAGTAATGCGATGGGATTTTTCTTTATAAACTTCCAACTCATGTAATGATATTTTTCATTTGATAATGAAATGAGCTATTGATTCATCATTTTAGCTGCATCTTATTATATTTAAGATTAGATGAACCTCATAAATTAGAAAATGATTTTAGGATCATGAAGAGTTCATGCCTATGAAACCTAAAATCTTAAAATTCTACTCCTAAATATTCCTAGTCATAGAAATATTGAGTTAAAGATCAATATTCTGGATAGACTGACACATCCTATGTATGATCGATGAAGAGGGTGGCTGATTTTATAAGTCACTTGTGTAAGACACTAATATAAAGATGTGGATGTTCATTTGAGAATGAGTTCACTGAATTGACTAACCAACAAAGAACATCTTATGGAACCTTACTTGCATATCAAAAGATGTGTTGCCCCCAGAAATGATTTTGATATTAACAAAATGTTAGAGCATATTTCGATCTAATATTTTTTAAAGTCTGTCAAAGAATATTTTTGTAAAAGAAAAAGGCCATTAAAAGACTCCAAACATAATTGAAGATCATTTAAGTCAAGAGAAACTAAGTTTGGAGAGCTTTGATACAAGAAAAACTAGCTCAAAGTATTCGAACCGACCCACCCAAAGGACCGAGCTAACTCTGGCACTGTATGCCTTCACTATTTTGGCTTGACACACAACCGAGCCAGTTTGAGATGGATTCGAGCCGGTTCTCTCAAGATAATAGAGAAGGTATTTTTAGATTCTGATAGTCGAGCCAACTTAAATTGGGATCGAACCAGCTCTCTCAGATCAATAGAAGAAATAATTTTGAAGACTACTTGTCGAGCCAGCTCGAGGATAGATCCGAGCCGCTCTCTTAGAAAAATAGAATGAGAATTTTTCAAATATACAGTTTGAACCAGCTCGAAGGTAGAATTGAGCCAGCTCTCTTAGTCAGATGGAAAGATAAAATTTGAAAAATACTATTTCAGTCGACTCGACGCTGTCTGACAGGCACGATGGCTACTTCTATAGATGCTATTTTTCGATTAGAAAAAGCTTCCAACAGCTATTTTCCACCTCCAATGATTATAAACGGTTATAATTAAGTCCAAAACACTCAAAGCTTGGAGAGAATGGATGAAAGATAAAAGAAAAGCAAGGAACAAAAAAGAGGAATTATTCATGAGTAAGAGAACATTTTTGAGTATTCAATAGACTTCAAGAGAGTCCACCAACTTTCAATCAAAATTCTCTTGACTTTTTTGAGTACATTCAAAGAGGAGAAAGAGCATTTACTACTAGCATTCAAAGTTTTCTCAAAAGTGAGCTTCAACGATAGTAATTCAACCATTATCAGGGTTTTTATTGTTATTCTATTTTTCTATTTAGAAAGTACTGTAGTAGCTTCAGTAGGGGTTGAAACTTGAAGGGCTTATTTTCTACCAAATCAAGATTAGTTTGGGAGAGCCTTGGGATAAAGGCTTGTAAAAGTTTTGATTGATTGATCTGGGATAAAATCAATTGAATTTATTTGTGAGTCTGGTGAAAACAAACACACTGTAATCAGGTTGATTATAGTGAAAATTCCTAAGGGATAGTTTGGAGAATGGATGTAGATGCTTGAGGTGCATCAACTACTATAAATTGATTGTATTTATGTGTATGTGATCCCTTCTTCTACAGTTGTTTTCAGCTTATTTGTTCACTGCATTTATAGCTTACTTATATTTCTGTACTGCACACATTAATTTAAATTTAAAAAAAATTGACAACTCAATTCACCCCTTCTTGGGTAGTCCAGCTGGGCAACAATTGGTATCAAAGCCTTGATTTTTTGCTAATTGTTAATCTCATGATCAAGAGAGAAAGATCATGACAACTCAATTGGGAGGCTCACTTGTCGAAGGGTAGTCCACCAATAGGCCATCTCTTTTCAATGAGTCAAATTATATCTATTAAAAAGCTTGCATGTGCATATTCATACAAGCTCCTGATTATAATATGTGGAGTGTCATAATCAATAGGCCACACATACCTACAATCATTGTAGATGACGTTGCAAAATCCAAGCCCAAGAGAGACTGGAATGAAACGGACAAGAAACTTGCTCAATTGAATACTAAGGCAATGAATGTACTCTATTGTGCCCTTGATACTAACGAATTTAATCAAATTTTACATATAATTTAGTAAAAAATATTTGGGATAGATTTGAGATAACCCATGAAGTGACAAATCAAGTAAAAAAATCAAAAATCAATATGCTTGTGCATTGGTATGAATTGTTTAAAATAAATCCCACTGAATCAATTACTAGCATGTTTATACGCTTTACTGATATCATTAATGAACTTAAAAGTCTAAGTAAAGTTTATGATAACAGTGAATTGATGAGGAAGATTCTCAGATCTTTACCTAGGATGTGGGAAGCAAAAGGCACAGCCATTCAAGAGGCGAAAGATCTAAACAAATTACTACTAGAGGAGCTGATCGGATCCTTAATGATACACGAGTTGGCAATGGGGTAGCACAATGAAGATGAGAGTCAAAAAAAGAAAACCATTGTTCTAAAGTCCACTGTAATTGAAGAAAATGGAAGTCAATCCTCTGAAGATGATGATGATGACAGTGAGGATATGGCCCTTATAATTAGAAAGTTTAAAAAATTTATGAGAAGAAGGCAAAGATTCAAGAGAAGGAACCTGACCAAGGGAGAGCATAGCAGGGAGAAAGAGAAAGAGAAGGAACCATCTTTGTGCTATGAATGCAAGAAATCGGGATACTTCAAGGCTAACTATCCAATCTTAAAGAAATCACTTAAACAAACCAAAAAGAAGGCTATGGTAGCAATGTGAAGTGACAGCGAGGAGTCTGGCTCTAATGAGGAGACTCAAAATGAAGCAAACTTCTATCTTATGACTTTGAACGATGAGACAATATCTGTACCTTTCTTAAAATTTACTTTTGATAATTTTAAGATCCTTTTCATGACTTAATGAAAGAATTTAGAAAAGTAAGTTTAAAAAATAAAAATTGAAAGCAAAAAATGAAGTTTTAATCAAAGAAAAGGAAGAAACTCTTCAAAACAATAATAAATTAAAGGAAGAGAATGAAATTTTGAAGAAGAAAGTTGATAAACTAAAATCTTTATTAGAAAAATTGATGTGTAGTTTAGATAAAATACAAATGATATTAAATAGTCAAAAGGGAGTCTATGATTAGGCTGGTTTAGGGTATAAACCAAATTATAAATAAAAATTTCTTAAAAACTTCTTTTTTGTATCATCATCTACTTATAGCACTTCTCACATGACATGTTTCAGCCGTGGAAGAATAGGACACAAGGCATTTGCATGTAATTCAAGAAAAATAAATGGCAAAATAGTTAAGAAAATCTGATTTTCTAAAGGAACTATAGTTACTAATCCTAAAAGATCCAAGAAAACTTGGGTACCTAAAAAAGCTACTTGATTTTCATACAAAAATACCTTGCAGTCAATGGATCAAAATAAAAGTGGTACTTGCATGTTAAAAGATGTGTTGCCCTTAGGAATGATTTTGATGATCACAAAATATTAGAGTATATTTCGATATTAATATATTTTAAGATTTATCAAAGAATATTTTTGTAGAAGAAAAAGATCATTAAAAGACTCCAAACATAATTGAAGATCATTTGAGTCAAGAGAAACTGAGTTTGGAGAGCTTTGGCATAAGAAAAACTAGCTCAAAGTATTTGAACCGATCCATCCAAAGAATCAAGTCGACTCTGGTATGGTATGTCTTCACTATTTTGGCTTGGCATGCCGTCGAGCCAGCTAGAGATGGACCCGAGCCAACTCTCTTAGGATGATAGAGAAGGTGTTTCTAGATTTTGACAATCGAGCTAGCTCAAAATTAGGATCAAACCAGCTCTCTCAGGTGGTAGAAAAAGGAATTTTGAAGACCGCTAGTTGAGCCAGCTCAAGGACAGATCCAAGCCAGCTCTCTTAGAAAAATAGAATAAGGATTTTTCAAAAATACAGTTCGAGCCAGCTCGAAAGTAGAACCAAGCCAACTCTCTCAGTCAGATAGAAAGATAAAATTTTAAAAAATACTATTCGAGCGGACTCGAGGACAATGTGAGCCGACTCGATGCTATCTCACAGATATAACGACTACTTCTGCAGATGCTATTTTTTGATCAAAAAAATTTCCAATGGTTATTTTCCACTTCCAACAATCATAAACGGCTAGAATTAAGTCCAAAACACTCAGGCCTTGGAGAAAATGGGTGGGAGATAAAAGAAAAAGCAAGGATAAAAAAGAAGAACTATTTATGAATAAGAGAGCACTTTTGAGCATTCAATAGACTTCAAGAGAGTCCACCAACTTTCATCAATATTCTCTTGACTTTTTGAGTGCATTCAAAGAGAAGAAAGAGCATTCACTACGAGCATTCAAAGTTTCTTCAAGAAAGAGCTTCAACGACAACAATTCAATCATCATCAGTGTTTTTATTGTTATTCTATTTTCTATTTAGAAAGTGCTGTAGTAGCTTCTGTAGGGACTAAAATCAAAAGGACTGATTTTGTACCAAACTAAGATTAGTTTGGGAGAGCCTTGGGATAATACTTATAAAGATTTTGATTGGTTGATCTGGGATAAAATCGATTAGATTTGTTTATGAACCCAATGAAAACAAACACATTATAATTAGGTTGATTATAATAAAACTTTCTAAGAGGTAGCATAGGAAGTGGATGTAGGTGCTTGAGGTGAATTGAACTACTATAAATTGGTTGTGTTTGTGTGTGTGTGATCCCTTACTTCTTCTATAGTTGTTTTTAGCTCATTTGTTCATTGCATTTTCAGCTTACTTATATTTTTGCATTGCACACATTAGTTTAAATTTGAAAAAGCTTTGATAACTCAATTCACCCCCCCCCCTTCTTGGGTAGTCTAGCTGGGCAACAAGATGGTTCTCTAAGTAGGAGTTGTGCAAGTAATCTATAGATCTGAGATCACTATGGAATCTTGTGCACATGAACCTTTATTTTGGTTTATACCCAAGCATGGCCTTAAAACATATACGAAATATTTTGGATATAGTGAAGTATGTATGGAGATTGTGAGTTGGTCATAAGAAATCGATCACTCCTAGTAAAAGGAGATTGCATCCAATAAATTTTCATCTCTAGATGGCTCTGAAAGTCTCTAGCTAAAGCAGGATGAAGATTAGAAAAATTTTTAATACTTCATTAGAGTCATCATTGATTGATGAAGAATCAATAAGAATATGTATTTGAGTTGGACATGATTCTATACTCATAAACATATTCGAGATGCAGAAATGATCAAAGATTGAATTACACAGTAACTTATCACTGAAGGATATATTTGATATTTTTATCAAATTTAATATCTTTTGGATAGTCATGATATATTGCTAGATGTCAATCTTGACTTGTAGGTTTGATTGAATTAAAAAATTTAATTCGATTATCAATTAGAAAGAATTTTAATTGTTGAACTCGGATTAGCTCATTTAGGATCTTAATCGATTAGAAGAAGTCTAATCAAATTAGATCAATTTACACCTAGACCTACTACTAGCTAGATATGAAACTCAATAGGTCACACACATAAGAAATTTGACTAAGGATTCTTTTGATAAGGTTGATTGGAGTTTTGGATCCAATCAAGATTTCTGATAAACATGCTGCACATATGGAAATCCTAACTCCTTGGGCGATCAAATTTGGTCTCAATTCTTACTAATTGGCTAACCCAATTTGTTAAGTATTTGGGTTATATCGAGCCACCTAGAGGTAGCCCAAAGAGGGGTGCCTCAAATCTTGTTAACACCAAAAACCAAGAGTCTATTTAGTTAAGGACTCTTGGCACAATTTTGAGAAGGGGTGCATGCCCACTCATTTTGGCATGCAGAAGGACCAAGACTCCTTCTGCTTTGGGTCTTTGACCCATATGACAATGAGATCAGATCCTTAACCTTCTTGGCACACCTTTTAAAGTATGAAAAGCATTTTGAATTGACGTGGAAACTCATCTCAAAGTGAGGCGCACGCACGTGATGCTTTGGTCATGCGAAGAGATGCGAAGGTTCCTATTTTAAAGAGTTGTAGGCACCATATTTATCATATTTCTTTCCATGTTGATTCCATGCGATAAATTGAGAATTTATCTAATAAATGATGCGACACCTATGATGCCCTTTACTGGGTGCGCGCGTGATAGAGAAAAGACTCATGCAACTCTTCACGTTGGAGAGTCTTTCTGTCATTTGAATTCGAACTCAAATGGGGTGTCACCTATAGATATCCTTTCCATTTGAATCTAGATTTAAATAAGGATATACGTGGTAGGTTTTAGGCTCATCTGAAAGGAGAATGGATGCCAAATACATCTCTTCACTAGGCGCATGCGTGAGAGGGAATTAATCAACATATAGCTGTCTAATGAGTCCTTTTACTTGAAGACTCTCAGATAACTGATACAACTTGATATGGCTATTGAGGTGTGTCTTTTCATTTGGCACCCCCTCTGGATCTATAAATAGGAGGCAGTAGATTGGGTTGATCATTCAATCCAGACATCCTATCCCTCCCTCTCTCCCTCTTTTACAACTCTAGGATTTAGGACAAGGCTTATTCTTTTAAGAAAGTTTATTCCTAATAGCTCTAAGGATTTAAGAGGTCTAAAAGAAGTGATCAAGAGCAATAGGAGATTCTTAAAGGTTTAGACTCAGGTCTAGAGGAGGGTCTGATCGATTAGTGCCTGGTTGAGTTCTAAGGATTAAAACTCTTGAAGCAAAGATGTAGGAGCACTATCTTTGGATCGATTTTCGTGTAGATCACCATTGAAGGATAAATACTTAGGTGCCTAGTAAAAATTGAAATAAGCATTATAGGCATTCCTCTTGTCTATGTTTACTTTAATTATGCTTTGATTGCTATAGTCAAAGGATTCTGGATTCTTGAGATTCGATGCACCTAGGGTTTGAATGAAAAATTTTAAACATCTAGACCTTTCGCTATGCCACCAAAACCCAACAGTGGTATCAGAGCATACTTTAATTAATACAATCAAAGATTGGAATATGGTCTTGATTGTGATCTAGCTAGGATTTTTGGTTTGGTTCAAGTTGGGTCAATAGCTGAACCCAATTGAACATCCAAACTCTAATATATCTTAGAGATATGTTTAGATGTATTATATCATGATTATGATCATGATTATGATTTATGTATGATTATTCATCATTATAAAATATAATCTTGATTGTATTCACCTAGGGTTTCAAATTGGTTCAATTTGGGTCATGAGACGAGTCCAATTGAACATCCGAACCCTAGTTAATCTTAGAGATCTGTTTAGATGGTTTAATACAAGATATGATTCACACATGGCACAGCATATTTTTTATACTAATGTGAATATATTTAGGATGTGCATGAGATCATAAAACTCTCTTAAAAATCATATTAAGTCATAGTATTATAAATCAGAAGCTAACCAATTTTTTGAATCAATTAATCAATTGATGTCTAAGGAGTGTTTCAAGTACGATGATTATTTAATTAGGTTCATTTGCTTACCTGGCTAACTTGTTGGTGTCTAAGAAGGCAACGGGGAGCCTTCCACCAATCTTAACACTTTTCTGGCTAATTGGGTTAGTTTGAATCTTGAATAAAAATTGCTTAGTGTCTTATACACTACATTACCTTCTTTCATACCAAGCTAATACCATGTCAAAAACTATAGTAGATTTATTGTGCAACCACAAGACTTACTATTGGAGATTGATGTGGGTTGTCTTAATGTATTTTGATGCTTACGGCATATTTGGATATGTTACTTTATTATGCAACCATAAGGATAGCATTATTCAAATATGACTGTATGAAAATGAAGGGTCTAACTTAATTAAAATATTATAGTTTGTTGTGCAACCATAAGACTATCGATATTTTAGAGGCAAGAATATATTGAGAATTACATGAGATACAATTGAAAAGAGTTTCTATCTACAAACTCATTAAAAATTTGTTATGCAACTACAAGATTTTTATGAGGAATTAGGATCTTAACCCCACCAAGAAACAAATAAGTTTTTTTGCTTACCGTAGGTGAGGGTTATGATATCTGATAAAATAGTGAGAGATAGCTAGATAAAAATCTTCATCTAGTTATGCATGTTAAACATAAGTGATCGGCTTATACTATTATTTTTAATTTATATAGATTTAATTCTGTATTATGACAAATTCACTCACTGATGACATCATAAATGAAAATATGTTGACTGGTTCGAACAATGTGGACTGATTAAGGGACTTGCAAATTGGATTCGCACAGGAGGTCTCCAATGTTCTAAAAAATCTTGATCTGGTTTGGTCAGTGAGAATACTTTTGAAAATAAGAAGGAAAAGGATGTCCCCATGGATATTATCTGTTGTTTTTGTAGTAAGTTAGGATATTGAAAGAATAATTACAAGAATTATCTTGCAAGCTTGAAGCAAGGTATAAGTGTTGCATCGAAAGATATATATATGATACAAACCTATTTTTATTGAGTACCTGAAACTGTGATACTTAGATATCAGATATCGACTGTGGTTCATATGTCTGCAATTTATTGTAACGACTACAGAATATCAGAGGACTGAAAAGAGGTGATCTCAAGTTTTTCGATGTAAGTGGAGAATCCATTAGCACAAAGACTATGGAAACTATATGCTCAATTTACTTTGAGTAAGATTTTAGAATTAAAAGACTATTATTATATGCTTAAGATCATTAGAAATATTATTTCTATACCTTTGTTATTAAAACAAGGTTATGAAATAAAATTAATGGGCAATGGTTGCTTTATTTTATTTTTAATGAATATTATGATCGTGGTAATATTTATAACAATCTTCTAATTTTTGCACTCAATAAAAATATTTTTATATTAAAAAAATATGAAAAAAAAGAGAGATGTAAATATCACATACTCCGACATTACTGTCTTGCTATATTAGTGAGTCAAAGATATACAAGTTATACAAAGAAGAGTTCTTTGACCCAAATGATTATAAATTATTGAAAATTTATGAATCTTTCTCATGGATAAGATGATCAAGACTCCATTTTCTAGACATGGAGATAGGACAAAGGAGCTGTTAGCCCTAGTATATTTAGATATATGTGGACTGATGATAACTCAGATCAAAGAGGGGATACTCATGTTTTATCACTTTTACAGATGATCTATTAAGGTTCGGATATGTGTATCTTATGAAACATAAATTTGAAACTTTTGATAAGTTTAAGAAGTATCAAAGTATGGTCGAGCAATAAACTAGAAAAGGTATCAAGATTCTTCGATCTGATCGAGAAGGAGAATACTTATCCAGTAAATTTTTTGATCATCTTAAAAATAAAGATATTCTCTCTAAATAGATCCTTCTTATACACTACAGCTAAATGATGTAGCAAAAAAGAAAAATCACACTTTGATGGATATGGTGCGGTCCATGATGTGCTTCACAGATCTTCCAATATCATTCTAAGGATATGCTCTAGATATTGCTGTATATTTATTAAACAAGATGCCTTCAAAGTATGTTACTAGTACTTCATATGAGATATAGAAAGGAAAGAAGCCTAAGCTTAAACATCTCAACATTTGGAGCTGTCCTGCTTATGTCAAATATCTTCGAACATAAACTAAGTGCTAGATCAGACAAGTGCAGGTTTGTAGGATATTTTAAGAAAATTGATGGATACTACTTCTATCACTCTACTGAATAAAAGATATTTGTTAGTAGATACGCCATTTTTTTAAAAAATAAATTCATCCAAAAAAGAGGCAGTGGAAGGAATATTGAACTTGAGGAAGTTCAGGACCTACAAATTGATCTAGAAATACCTGTGATTGGACCATAAGGAGATCCTCAACCAGAAGTACCTAAGGATGAGTACATCTACATTACACACCTCCTCTCAGAAGGTTAGATAGAGTGCGTCAAGTATCTCTAAGATATGATTTTGTCATTGAGAATGATAATATGATCAACATCATTGAGGATGATGATCCACCAACCTATTGGAAGATGTCATGAGTAGAGACTCAGACAGATGGTTGGAAGCCATGAAATTTGAAATAGACTCTATGTACACCAATCAAATATAGACCTTGGTTGATGCGCCTGAAGGTGTAACCCCAATAGGGTATAAGTGGGTCTTCAAGAAAAAGATTGGAGCAAATGGCCAAGTGGAAACCTACAAAGCTAAGTTGGTGGCGAAGGATTTTAGATAAGGCAAGGAATTGACTATGAAAAAACCTTCTCACTGATAGCTATGCTCAGGTCCATTTAGATTTTGCTTGCTATAGCTGCATACTATGATTATGAAATCTGGCAAAGGATGTTAAGACCGCTTTCCTCAATAGTAATCTTGAGGAAGACATCTACATGACTCAGCCAAAGGGATTTATCTCAAGTGAGAGGGCAAATCAAGTATGCAAGCTAAAAAAAATCTATTTATGGATTGAAGTAGGCTTCGAGGAGTTAGAATATCTATTTTGATATGACAGTCAAAGAGTTTGACTTCATCAAAAGTGAGAGTGCTGTTGTCTTCTTGGTTCTGTATGTCGATGACATACTACTCATTGAAAATAATATCCCAATATTGCAATCGGCCAAGACTTGGCTATCAAATAAGTTTTTCATGAAAGATTTAGGTAAAGCATCCTATATACTGGGTATAAAGATCTATAAAGATAAATTTAAGAGGATGCTAGATTTGTCCCAATCTCGATACATAGATCTCATGTTGAAGAAGTTCAACATGAAGATAAGTGAAAGAGGTTACCAGCCTGTAAAACATGGCATACATCTCTCCAAAAAAATGTGTCCTTAGAGAACAAGTGAAATCCCTTATACTTTGGCTGTGGGTTCAATAATGCACGCTATGCTATGTACTAGGCTTGATGTAGCTTATGTTTTGGGTATAGCTAGCAGATTTCAAACTGATCCAGAGGAAGATTATTGAAAAACTGTAAAAAATATTCTTAAGTACCTGAGGAGGACTAAAGATATTTTTCTAATATACAGAGATGGATCAGAGTTGAAACTAGAAGGATATACAGTTTCTAGTTTTTAATCTAACCTGAATAATAGCAAGTCAATCAGAGTATGTATTTATCCTAAATGGTGAAGCAGTAAGTTGGAAGAATTTCAAACAGTAGACTGTAATTGACTTGATCATAGAATTAGAGTACATTATTGTTGGTAAAGCTATCAAAGAAGTGTCTGGATGAAGAAATTCATCATAGTATTTGGGTATAGTTCTTGAGATAGAACGACCATTTCTAGTTTCTTGTGATAATATTGGGGTCATTGCTTAAGTCAAAGAACCTAGATCTCATTTGACACCTAAGTGCATCCTCAGACATTTCTATCTTGTTCAAGAAATTGTAAAGAAATAAGATATTATTCTAGAACGAGTTGACACTAAGAATAATATAGTAGACCATTCACTAAGGTCATATCACAGCAGCTATTTGATCGTCTTCTTGATTATATGGGATTGAAATACAAAAATGATTGGCTTTAGTGTAAGTAGGAGATTGAAAGAAGAGTGTCCTACAAGTCAATGTATGAGTGATGCGATGGAATTTTTCTTTATAAACTTCTAACTTATGTAATGATATTTTTTATTTGATAATGAAATGAGGTATTGATTCATCATTTTAGCTATATCTTATTATGTTTAAGGTTATGATGAATCTCATGGATTAGGACAATAGTTTTAGGACCATGAAGAGTTCATGCCTGTGAAATCTAAAATCTTAAAACACTAATCTTAAATATTTCTAGTCATAGGAACATTAAATCAGGATCAATATTTTGGATAGACTGACACATCTAATATATGCTCGATGGAGAGGGTGGCTGATTTCATAGACCATTTATGTGAGACACTGATACAAAGATGTGGGTGCTCATTTAAGAATAAGTTCACTGAATTGACTCATCGATAAAGAGCATCTTGTGGAACCTTATTTGTATATCAAAAGATGATTCTCTAAGTAGGAGTTGTGCAAGTGATCCTTAGATCTGAGATCACTATGAAATCTTATACATATAAATTTTATTGAAAATTATGTCCCAAAGTCAATCGTAAGCCTACTGACGATTGTGCTAATATTTATAAATTATATATAAATTTTTATTAATAAAAATTATTTAACTTTTTCATCATATTTTGTCCATCTTATTTAAACTCTGATGTTGTGATGAAGTCCTTAGGACTATAATTAACTGACAAAGGAGGATTTGTCATTTAATCCTTAAAATATGTTCATGACCAAATGATATGCTATTAATAGGATGATAGTAATATTCAAGTATAGGTCGTTGTGTACCATATGGATTGGTTGTCCTCTTAACCAAGGAGTGTGGAGATATTGATATGGCATGCAGATACAATGTAGGAGTACAATCGCATCGAACATGACCATTTATCGAGCACTCTGCTATCAAGAGTAGCTCGTGAAGCGTATGGGTATAAGTGTCCCTCCAACCTGAGATCATCAAAGTGACTTGTAAGCAACTCACTATACTTTGATGCTGGACCATCTAAATTTTTAATTTAGTGATGAAAGATTTTTAGGTGCAGTGAAGTACTTATCAAGTCAGTGTGTAAGTCAAGATGGAATTGACCTCTCTGAATAAGTGGAGTTAATGCATCAGTGTATTTCAATTTAGCAAAACCTTGATCAGGATAATCCATGTGATGGATTTAAAAGATTGAAATATAATGTGGTCAACTATATTAGGATTGACAGTTAAACCCTAGGTCACCTTGAGCATTTAGATCAAAGGGATGAATTATACGGTAACCATACATTAGTAGGTTCTAGAATGTTGTTTTGCAATCTTTCGGCCTATCCGGACGTCGGATCTCATTACTAGATAGTTATATCGATTAGTATAAAAAATTATTCCTATACTACTGACTTAGATTCGAACTTATAGGGTCACAGATATTAGAAGATTTGATCTGATCAGATGGCTGAAGAGTCCAATTGGATTGTGACTTTGGTGAAGAATCCCACTGGAACTGGGACTCTAGAGGAGAGTCTCATTGGACTGAGACTCTACTATTAATAAAAAATTTAATAGCAATTAGATTGCTAATTGACTCAATTTGATTGAGCAAAGGGCTTTGGATCAAGACTAATTGAATTAGATTCAGTTTGACTTAGATTGGATTTGATTTGATCAAGCCTAATTGCAAGAGAAATTTATTCCTGATTTAATCAGGACTTGAGCTCAGCTAATTTCTAATTAGGTTAGTAATTTATTGAGGTGATTGGATTCTAAATTAGATGAGGTTCCTTCCTCTCATTGGGTTCACATCCAATGTAATTTGATTTGGAATCAAATTGAAAATGAAGAGTCCCAGCCAATGGGGACTCTATCTCTCTCCTTGCACCACCCTGGATCTACCTTTTCTTCTCAATGCCAGAAGGGTTTTGGCATGTGTTCTTTTAGGTGTGAGGAGAGAGGGCACAGATAGGGTGGGCGGCATGCATGATGAGTCATGATTCTTATCTCCTGTCTAAATTGAATGCGATCCGAATTAGAGATAAGGAGATAAGAAGGAAAGAGATCCATTATGTTTGGAAAGAAGGGTGGCATCAGGAGATTTTTTTTCTTGATTTCTTTGAAGAGTTTGTTGGTGTGAGAAAGATTAGACTTCTTTCCCACACCATCACCTATTTCTAAAAAATTTGGGATGCCAAAATTGGGTGTGGCGTGGAGTCTTTGGCACCCCTCCTCTTGACCCAAAATCCTAATGCCATCTATTTAAAGAGGGGTCAAATAGTTGGATGCCCATAAGTGTTTTTGGCTGATTTTTGTTTCTTTACCAGAGATCTCTCTTCTCTCCCCTTTCTCCATAGATTTCTGTTCTCCTTTGCAGCATCCAAGAGATAAAAGGAAGAAGAAGTAGATCAGCCTTCGAAGATCTTTACGAGCTAGCACTCCCGTGAAGCCTGATCAGCATCCGTTCTTCATATAGACCATCTGTAGAGGCTGGACTCCTTTGTGCAGCTGTGAGCAACCTGAAGGAACTCCTTTCCATATGAAATACTTGTGGAGATCAGCAACCCACAATCTGGTAATGAGTTTTGAATTTGTTAGACTAGTTTTGATAGATCTAAGGGTTAGATCTAGTCTACATCATCGATTAGATCGATGTAGATTTTTAATTTTTAGATCTTAAATTCATATTAAATTATATCATAGATCTCAGCATGATATTTTAGATTAAATCTTGCGTATATAACATAGGTTAAATTATTTAATCTAACAGATCCGCTGTGAAAATTTTAAAATTGTATGCATAGAACTGTCTTACTTTTTCTTCAATTAATATTAGTGCCTTGTTCGTTATGATGTGATTTCTTATATTTTTAGACCTGATTTTTTGTTATTTAGATTAGATTTAAATAAATTTTATTTCAGATCTAATATTTTATCAGTTCTGTATATGTTAGATTACATGATTTGAGTAACAAAGTACTCGGATTGGGTAATCACCAGGCCATCTGGTCATAGGAGCAAGTCGGATTATATGACCCTCTTCTCTCATTTAATGGGATGCTCTTATGGCATGTAGGGGTACCACTGTGAGGTCTATGAAGAAGAAAGCAAAAAGAAAAACTTACTTTTCTATAAAATTTTAGATCTTGAAATCTTAAGATTTATTGTATGTGATGTAGGTTACCAAGAAAAGTAATTACATCTAATCTTAATAATCAAAATTATTTTATTTTGAAATTATAAAAATTTAGATATGATCTAAAAGATTTTGTGATTTAATGTAAAAAGTTTACATGAGAAATAGTTTCAAAACTTAACCTAAATCCATGTTGTTGCTGAAATTTAATTAAGAATTAAGTATAGAATCGATTAGATCTAGAATTATGATTTAAGATCTAATGACATTGCATAAAATATGGGGGCATGGGCTAGCTCAAATTAGGTCTTCTTAATTGGGTTAGACCTAAAGTTAGAATCAAAGTATTAATGGACCATGTAGAGAAATTGATTAAATCTAACCAAATGTTAAATTAGATTAAATCAAAATTTTCTAGAACCAATACAATAGTTGTAGATGGTCAAGTCCATGTCTGTGATTAGATCAAATAGACCTTGATTATAGCTCAGTGGTTAAATCTGAATCATTAAGCTGGTCAAATCGAAACTAATTAACTAATTAGTATCTAAAGTAAGTTTGACATGTCGATCAGTGGTTTTTAATTACGAGCGGCTTACCTGATCATTTCGATGGTGTCTAAGGTAAGCTTAGCATATCCTCCCACCGATCTCACTTATCTGACTAATGTGGTGGATTATGTCTTGATTAGACTGCTAAGTGATTCAAATTGATCCATGCCATTAAGGTTGATCAGTGTGATTGATCTAGATGCCATTTCAACCAGCATGATCTTAATCCAATTCAATGACTTGGTAAAGTTAGTGGGAGGATTGTGATTTACTAGTTGATCTCTTCTCTTTTCTTCTCTAATTCATAAATTAAATCTTCTAAATTATTAGATCCCTTAAGTGAGATAGTTATGGTGATAACTAAATCATAGCCTTCTATTAAGTTGGATGATAATGGGTCCAATAGTATGATGATCATTGAAGGCCCAAAGACCTAGTGCTCATCTACTATTGAAATTATCATTCATAATATGATGACTCAGTTGAGTCTCTCTAGCAAGTGGTCAGGTTTGCTGGCCAAAGTCAGGCCTGATCATTTGGTAGTTAGATTCCTAAGTATAATCATGTTAATGGTTGGACCTAATCAGGGCTTACAGAGAAGATCAAAGTCAATTAAAAAATTATCTGAGGCTAAATCAATTACTAAAAATTATTTAGTAAAATAATTGGTTAAAGAACCTACCCATAGATATACATGGGAGAGCCGACCAAAGTCAGACTCATGTGCAGTCTGTGTGAATTCTAGTACCTGCTAAGGAATTAAAGTAATTCTTCGAATTGGAGGTAGAGGCTATCAATTTGTATAAAATAGTAGGAGAATCTTTAGACTCAAGTTCATATCTTTAGGCTTAATTAATTCATATACTGATTAGATTTTATTTTTTTTATACAGTTATGGCCTCAACCTTATTGCTCCGATCTCTGTTGGACAGTGAAAAATTGATGGGACCCAACTTCGATAACTGGTATCGAAAGTTAAAAATAGTCCTAGAGCATGAGCAAATCTTGTACATCCTTACAGATCCAGCACCTTAGGAGCCTGCTCCTAATGCTCGTGGTGTGGTTCGAAATATATACTTGAAGTGGTTCAACGATCGGACCATGGTACATTGCATAATACGGGATGCCATGAACGACAAGCTCAATTGAAAGTTTGAAGAAGTTCAGCCAGAAGATATGCTCAAGGTATTGAATGAGTCTTTTAGTACTCTCGATGATATTGAGCAGCACAAGACCAATTGTGCCATTTTCAATGCTTGGATGAGGGAGGGAGCATCGATCACCAATCATATATTGTATATGATCGAACAGATCAAGCATCTGAGCAAACTTGACTTTTTCTTGCATGAACAACTTGGGAAAGATATGATCCTGAACTTCCTACCCAAATCCTACTTGCCATTTCTCAGTTATTTTCGAATGACGAAGCCTATAGTTAACTACCACAGTCTGTTGGGGTTGCTACAGACTTTTAAGAAGGATTACCAGCTCCACAAAGAGACGGTGAATGTAGTGGAAGGAACTTCTTCGGGTGGGCATTGTCCCTTTAAGAAAGAAAGAAAAAAAAAAAAAAGGTGTAAAGTGTTGGGAGTCAAACCCAAAAATCCAAGTCCAAGGCCAACCAAAGTTAGGCAGAGTACTTCTATTGTAGGAAATAGGGTCACTGAAAGAGGAACTATCCTCAATACATAGCTTCCCTTGACCCGAACAGGCTTAAGAAGAAGAAGCAATCAATTGCTGGACAAGATAATTATATGATAACACCTTGTAACTTCTTAATTTTTGATACAATGATCTTGGTATTGGATACTGGTAGTCCTATTAATATTTACAATTCATTACTGAGACTTCAGATCAGTAAGAGATTTGGAGACGGTGAGAGATTCCTGAATATTAGAGATGGAAGATCAATTTCAGTTCTAGCATTAGGAATTATCAAGCTTATTTTTGATTCTCATTCTATTGTTCTTAGTAATTGTCATTACTATCCAATTTTCTATTGAATGTCATTTCTATAGGCTTTTTGGCCAAAGCAAATTATAAAATTTTAATAAAATTTTTTTGTGATATCATTTTGAATGGTGTTACTATAATGCATGGATAGTTAAACAATGATATTTATATTGTATCATGGCCTAATGTAATATATACATCTAATAAACATCCTAGAAAAGTTGATGTCATGGATGCCTACCTTTGGTATTGTAGGCTAGATCATATTAACAAGAACAGGATGAATAGGTTAGCTCAAGAAGAAATTCTTGATTACAATGATTATGAATCATTGCCTACTTATGAGTCTTACTTAGACAGATGATCAAGTCACTTTTTACTGAAAAAGGTGAATGAGCCAGTGATGTTCTGAGCCTTGTTCATACTGATGTATGTGGACCCATGAGCACAAGTGCTAGAGGAGGATACCACTATTTTATTATGTTTACAGATGATCTATCTAGGTATGGGTACATCTACTTGATGAAACACAAGTCCGAATCATTTGAAATATTCAAATGATTCCCTAATGAGGTAGAGAAATAAACTAGAAAAAATATTAAACTTCTTCGATCAGATCGAGGAGGTGAATACCTTTTTGATGAATTTCTGACATATCTTGAGGAGAATGAGATTCTCTCTCAATGGACAGTTCTTGAAATGCCACAATACAATTGTGTATTGAAAAGGAGAAATCGAACCCTGTTGGACAACATTCGATTCATGATGGGTTTTTCTAGTCTCCCGATATTCTTTTGGTGATATACATTCGAGTCGGCTTGTTATGTGTTTAATAGGATTCCTAGTAAATCTGTAAGTAAAACACCACATAAGATGTGGACGGAATGTAAGCCAATGCTCTCTCATCTTAGGGTTTGGGGTTGTCCTACTTATGTTAAATATTTGAAAATAGACAAACTCGGAGCCAAGTCTGACAAATATATTTTTACAGGATATCCCAAAGAAACTAAGGGGTATTATTTCTATCTTGCTGATGAACAAAAAGTATTTTTCATCCTTAGGATAGTCTTTTTGGAAAAAAAATTTCTTAAGGAAAGGATTAATACCTTTAAGGTTGAACTTAAGGAAGTTCAACAGGTAGAACCGATACAATTTAGTGAACCCACAAACCCAAATTTGATAATGTCAAATTCAAAACCTATTGTAAAGGCACTGTTAAAGAGATCCGATAGAGTATCACATCAATCGAATAGATATTGTAATTTTTTGGTCTGCGATGGGGATTCTGTTGAACTCGATGAGAACAATGAGGATCCGATCACCTATATGGATGCAATGCAGAGATTCGACTCTAATAAATAATTTGAAGTCATAAAATTCTAAATGGAGTCCATGAAGGTCAATGATGTATGGACATTAGTTGACCCACCTGAAGGGGTTAAATCCATAGGGTGTAAGTGGGTCTTCAAAAGGAAGAGGGGTGCAGATGAAAAGGTAGAGACCTATAAAGCCTATTTGATTGCCAAAGGTTATCATCAATATTATGGTATTGAAGATGATGAGACATTTTCTCCTGTGGCAATGCTCAAATCCATTCAGATTATGCTTGCGATAGCGACACACATGGACTATGAAATCTGGCAAATAGATGTGAAAATAGCTTTTCTAAATAGAGAGTAGAAAAAAGAGATGTATATGATGTAGCCTAAAGGTTTCACATCCATAAATGAGTCCAAAGTGTGCAAGCTTCAAAAATTCATCCATAGATTGAAGTAGGCATCTAAGAGTTGGAACATGTATTTTGATAAGATTATCAACATGTATAGCTTCGTTAGGAATGGAGAAGACTCTTGTATTTATAAATGAATAAATAACTTTATAATTATATTTCTTGTTCTGTATGTGGATGATATTCTTTTAATCAAGAATGACATCCCTGCATTACAAAGAATAAAAGCCTAGTTATCATCTCAGTTCTCTATGATGGATCTAGGAGAAGCATCCTACATCTTTGGGATGAAGATCTATAGAGATAGATCGAAAAGATTACTTGGATTATCCCAATCTACGTACATAGACATCGTGCTAAAATGATTCAGTATAAAGAATTTCAAGAAAAGCTATCTCCCGATAGGCCATGAAATTTCTCTCTAAAAAAAAGATTGTCCCATAACTTCTCAAGAGAGAGAGCATAAGAGTAGAATTTCATATGCTTCGATAATGGATTCTATAATGTATGCCATGATATGTACAAGATCAGATATGGTATACTCACTAGGGATAGTGAGTAGATACCAGTCTGATCTAGGAGAGAACCACTGAAAGGTCGTAATGACCATCCTTAAGTATTTGAGAAATACTGAAGACCAGTAGCTTGTTTATAGTGAAACTGATTTGAAACTAGTGGGGTTCACTGACTCCAATTTTCATTCAGACCATGATGATAGCAAGAGTGTGTCGGATTATATTTTTGTCCTGAACGATGGAGCAATTTGCTGAAAAATTCTAAGTAGCAAATGGTGGCTGACTTTTTTTGTGAGGTGGAGTATATCACCGCATCTGATGCAGCGAAGGAAGTTGTGTGGCTATAAAAGTTCATCGACGAGCTCGGAGTGGCACCCTCCGTTGATGGCCCTATCTTGTTATACTGTGATAGCATTGGATCCATTGCTCAAACCAAGGAGCCGAAGTCCCATCAGCACACCAAATATATTTTGCATTGCTACCACCTCATCCGGGAGACATAGATCGAGGTGACGTCGACCTTTAGAAGATCGATGGAAAGAAAAATCTGGCCAACTCATTTACTAAAGCTCTCAGAATTAAAGAGTTCAATGATCATAAGTCAAAGATGGGCATACGATATTGTACCAATTGGCTTTAGTCCAGATGAAAGTTATTGAGAATTATATCCTAAAGTCAATCATCAGCCTATTGATGATTGTGCTCATATTTGTAAATTATATATAAATTTTTATTAATAAAAGTTATTTAACTTTTTCATCACGTTATGTCCATCTTATTTGAACTCTTATATTGTGATGAAGTTCTTAGGACTATAATTAATCGGTAAAGGAGGATTTATCGTTTAGTCCTTAAAATCTGTTCGCGACCTAATGATATATTGTTAATAGGATGATAGTAATATCAAGTATAGGTCATTATATGCCATATGGGTTGGTTGTCCTCTTAACCAAGGAGTGTGGAGACACTGGCATGGCATGCAGATGGAATGTAGGAGTATATTCGCATCGAATGTGATCATTTGCCGAGCACTTTGCTATCAAGAGTAGCTCGTGAAGGGGATGGGTATAAGTATCCCTCCAATCTGAGATCACCATGATAACTTGCAAGTAACTCACTGTACTTTATTGTTGGACCATCTGAATTTTTAATTCAGTGACAGAAGATTTTTGGGTGCAGTCAAGTACTTATCATGTCAATATATGAGACAAGATGGGATTGATTCCTTTGAATAAATAGGAATTAATACATCAGTGTATTTTAATTTAGCAAAATCTTAATCAGGATAATTCATATGATGGATTTGAAAGGTTGAAATATAATATGATCAACTATATTAGGGTTGACAGTTGAACCCTAAGTCACCTTGAGTATTTGGGTCAAAGAGATGAATTATACGGTAACCATACGCCAGTAGGTTCTAGAATGTTGCTTTGCAATCTTTTGGTCTATCCAGATATTGGATCCTATTGCTAGATAGTTACATCGATTAGTATAGAAAATTATTCCTATGCTATCAACTTAGGTTCAAACCTATGGAGTCACACACATTAGAAGATTCAGTCTGATCGAATGGCTGAAGAGTCCAATTAGATTGTGACTCTGGTGAAGAGTCCCACTGGGACTAAAATTCTACTGTTAATGGAGGATTTGATGGCAATTAGATTGTTAATTAACTCAATTTGATTGAGTAAAGAGCTTTGGATCAAGTCTAATTGAATTAAATTCAGTTTGACTTAGATTGGGTTTGATTTGATCCAACCTAATTGCAAGAAAATTTATTCCTGATTTAATCAGAACTTGAATTTAGTTAATTCCTAATTGGGTTAGAAATTTATTAAGGTGATTGGATTCCTAATTAGATTAGGTTTCTTTCTCTCATTGGGTTCAAACCAAATTTAATTTGATTTGGAATCAAATTAGAAATGAAGAGTCCTAGCCACCAGGGACTCTATCTCTCTCCCTTGCGCCACTTTGGATCCACCTTTTCTTCTCAATGCCAAAAGAGTTTTGGTGTGTGTTTTTTGGCATGAGGAGATAGGGCACAGATAGGGTGGGCAGCATGCTGTAGGAACCAGATCTAGGGTTTTAGGGTTAGATCTTGAAAAAGAGGGTTAGATCTTGAAACTTTTTCAAGATCATACAGCGGAAGACTAAAATAAATCAAAATTTATTTTTTAAGATCAAAAAATCCCTAGATCTAAGATCCTATTACATGATTATTATATAGTATTAAATCAAAAATTAAAATATATATAAATATAGCATGAACTACATGTTGATCATATCAATATGTTTCTATACTACATCTAATGTATGTATTAAACAATAGATCAGATCTATTACCTTGCAAGTTAGACATTCTAACCTTGCTGATCTGGGCTTGAGGATGATGTTGCAAACTGCACATGCGTCCGACCTCTAGGAGTCATCCACACGAGCCCACGAATCTCGATCAGAAGTCCTGCTTCAGGAAATCAGCACAGTATGCTAGTACTGTGCTGATCCTTCTTTGATGGTTGATCAGGTGCCTCCTTCTTCTTGATTTGGACTCTTCCAAAGATGGAAAGTACAAGGAGGAGTTTCAAATCTGAGACACTCTCAGGAAACTCAAGATGGAGGGAGAAAAGATGTGAAAACAAAAACCCAAGAAGAAGACCCTCTTCTTCTTCACGTTTTTCTCTCTAGACACCCAAACTTGCATCTTTTATATCTCCACAACCAAAAGGTATTTTCCTCTGATTTTTAGATGTCACAAAGGTATCTCAAATCTCTGACTTTTCCTAAAATTTCATAAAGAAACTCATCTTAGATAGAGAGATATGATAGAGTCCTTGTCTAGGTCAAACACCTAGTCAAGGCTTATCCAAACATGGCAAGTTAAGGGACGCCCAACTCTTGAGCACCTCCTTCATATTTTCGTGTATGGATCAACAGAAAAGGATGCACAATGTATACCCTAAAAGCCACAAAAATTCCAAAAAAAAATTGGATAAATTTGGTGCAAAATTGAAAGAGTTTTGGATTTCTAAAACTCTATCTCATAGAATTCGAAATCCAAACTTATTCCTTTTAGATTTGATCCAAACCACCTTCCATGTAAGAAAGAAGAGAGGAGACCTTTTGTGAACGTGGGAGAGATCTGAGAGAGAGCTTTTGTCACACAAAATAAGTGGAGATTGGCGTTGAATAAGAGAGAGGGCGTGGAGAAGGCTTATGTGGCGCAAGGTGGAATCCTAGTCCTACTAGGATTCTGTCTTATGACTTGTTTTAATTTGGTTTTCCAAACCAAATCAAATCAAAATTAGATCAACCTAATTAAAATAGGTCTTAACCCAATTAAGAACCTAATTTAATCAGATTAAATTAGATTTAAATCTGATTTAATTTTCAAATCAAATTAGAAATTAGATTGACGCAAGTCCTAGTTGAACTAGGACTAGTTTTTTCTTGCACTTGGCTTATCCAATAAACCAATTGGACTTGATCCAATCAAGCTCAAAATAAATCTAATTAAATTATATTTAATTAGACTTAATTTTAGCCCATTGGCTTAATCAAATTAAGCCAATTAGCAATCGAATTGCTAATCGATCCTCCTGCAACACTTGCACTGGGTTAAATGTCAATCGTATTGATCATTTAACCCTAGAACGATTCTTAATCGTTGATCAACTATCTGATCGGATCATGAACTCTAATGCGTGTGACCTCATAGGTCCGAATCTAAGTCGGTAGCATAGGAATAAATTCCTATACCAATCGAAGTGACCATCTAGCAATGGTACCCGACAACCGGATAGGTCGAATGTGTAGAACAACATCCTTAGAACCCATACGGATATAGTTTTCATATAATTCATCCCCTTGACCAAAATGATCATAGGACACCCCAGAGTTTAACTATCAACTCTGATCAGGTTGTCCACATTGTATTTCAAAATATCAAATCCATCTGATGGATTACCCTGGCCAAGGTTTTGCTAAATTGAAATACAGCGACTCATTCTTCTCCAACTCTTGGAGTGGTCAATCCCATCTCGATCACACTCTGACTTCGCAAGTATTTGACTGTGCCCAGAAGCCTTCCATCCCTGAATTAGAAATTCAGTTAGTCCAGTACCAAAGCACAGTGAGTTGCTTGCAAGTCACTGAGGCGATCTCAGGTCTAAGGGACACTTATACCTATATCCCATCAGAGATATTCTCCACAGTAGAATACTCTGGAGTTGGTCACGTTCAATGATGATGTACCCTTACATCTCACCTGTATGCCATACCAATATCTCCACACTCCTTGGTTAAGAGGACAACCAACCCATATGGCCTACAGCGACCTATGCTCGATAGAAGCTGTCGTCCTTATTAACAGCCTATCATTTGGTTGTGAACAGTTTTAAGGACTAATCGATAAATCCTCTCTTTATCGAACCTAAATAGTCCTAAGGACTTCATCATAACAACGGAGTTCATTAGAAGATGAAAGCTTATGATGAAGATGCCAAATATATTTTATTTATTAACAAATCAATTACAATACTTGGTTGCTCAACCGTCAACAGCTTGACGATTGGCTTTTTGGGACACATTTCCCAACAACTCCCACTTGTCCTAAAGCCACTCGGCACAGTATCTAATACCCATCTTCGACTTGTGGTTGTCGAACTCCTTTATTGCCAGGGCTTTAGTGAAGGGGTCGGCTAGGTTCTCCTTTCCGTCGATCTTCTGAAGGTCGACGTCACCTCGATCCACGATCTCTCGGATCAGGTGGAAGCGGCGCAAGATGTGCTTCGTCCGCTAATGTGCTTTGGGTTCCTTCACCTGAGCTATGGCACCAGTGCTGTCGCAGTAGAGCAGGACTGGACCATCGAGGGAGGGTGCTACTCCGAGCTCGTTGATGAATTTTCTCAGCCACACAGCTTCCTTCGCGGCATCTGATGCTGCGATATACTCCGCTTCACAAACAGAGTCTGCCACAATATGCTGCTTGGAACTCTTCCAGCAGATGGCTCCACCATTCAGAGTAAAGATATAACCCGACACGCTCCTGCTGTCATCATAGTCAGATTGGAAGCTGGAGTCTGTGAACCCCACAAGTTTCAGATCTGACTCGCCATAAACCAACCATTGGTCCTTAGTATTTCTCAAATACTTAAGGATGGCTTTAACCACTTTCCAGTGATTTTTTCCAGGATCAGATTGGTATCTACTCACTACTCCTAGTGAGTATGCCACATCTAGTCTTGTACATGTCATGGCGTACATGATAGATCCCACGGTCGAAGTATATGGGACTCTACTCATACGCTCTCTCTCTTTAGGAGTTGTCAGACAATCCTTCTTAGAGAGAGAAATTCCATGGCCTATCGGTAGATAGCCCTTCTTGGAATTCTCCATGCTGAACCTCTTCAGCACAGTGTCTATGTACATGGACTGGGATAACCCAAGCATCCTTTTAGATCATCCCTATAGATCTTCATCCCTAGGATGTAGGATGCTTCACCCAAGTCCTTCATGGAGAACTGTGATGACAACCAAACTTTTATTCCCTGTAGTGCGGGGATGTCATTCCCGATTAAGAGAATGTCATCCACGTACAAGATAAGGAATACCACAACTGGACCATTTGCCCATTTATAGATGTAGGGCTCTTCTCCATTCTTAATGAAGCCATACGTTTTGATCACCTTATCAAAATGCATGTTCCAACTCCGAGAAGCTTGCTTCAGTCCATAAATGGATCTCTGAAGCTTGCACACCTTGGACTCATCTGTGGATGTAAACCCTTCAGGTTGTATCATATACACCTCTTCAGTCAGCTCTCCATTCAGGAAAGCTGTCTTTACATCCATCTGCCAGATCTCATAATCCAGATGGGCAGCTATTGCAAGCATTATCCGAATAGATTTGAGCATTGCCACAGGGAAAAACATCTCATCATAGTCAATACCATAATGTTGACGATACCCCTTGGCAACCAGACGGGCTTTATAGGTCTCCACCTTTCTGTCTGCGCCCCTCTTCCTTTTGAAGACCCATTTACACCCAATGGGTTTAACCCCTTCAGGTGGGTCAACCAATGTTCATACATCATTGACCTTCATGGACTCCATTTCGAATTTCATGGCTTCAAGCCATTTCTCGGAATCAGGTCTCTGCATAGCATCCATATAGGTGATCGGATCCTCATTATTCTCATCAAGTTCGATGAGATCACCGTCCCGGACCAAGAAACCATAGTATCTGTCCGACTGACGCGGTACTCTACCGGATCGCCTTAATGGTACAGGTATATTGGGCTCTGGATCTGATCTAATCATATCCGACTCAAGTTCAGCTATTGGTGTCGGTTCTTCTACCTGTTGAACTTCATCAAGTTCAATCTTAGAGGCAACGATTCCTTCACCAAAGAACTCCTTTTCTAAAAAGATTGCCTTAAGGCTGACGAACACCTTTTGTTCATCAGCATGGTAGAAAAAATATCCTTTTGTCTCTTTGGGGTACCCTATGAATGAGCATTTGTCAGACCTAGGTCCAAGTTTGTCTGTGACTAATCGTTTGACATAGGCCGGGCACCCCCAGACCCTAAGGTGTGAAAGTGCTGGCTTATGTCCCGTCCATATCTCATATGGAGTCTTAATTACAGACTTACTTGGAACCCTATTTAACAGATAACAGGCCGATTCGAGTGCATATCCCCAGAAGGATATCGGCAAGCTAGCAAAACCCATCATGGATCAGACCATGTCTAACAGAGTCCGATTCCTCCTTTCAGACACACCATTATGCTGTGGTGTTCCTGGAGGAGTCCATTGGGAGAGAATCCCATTCTCTCCTAGATATGTGAGAAATTCACTAGAAAGGTACTCTCCTCCTCGATCAGATCGAAGAATTTTAATACTCTTCCCAGTTTGTTTTTCTACTTCACTTCGGAATCGTTTGAACATTTCAAATGAATCCGACTTATGTTTCATCAGATAGACATATCCATATCGGGATAGGTCATCCGTGAAAGTTATGAAGTAGAAATATCCACCTCTAGCACTGGTGCTCATGGGCCCGCATACATCAGTATGTACTAGGCCCAAGAGCTCAGTAGCTTTCTCACCTTTTCCAGTAAAAGGTGACTTGGTCATTTTACCAAGAAGACAGGACTCACAGGTTGGAAGTGATTCACAATCACTAACTTCGAGGATTCCCTCTTGAGTCAACTTGTTTATTCTGTTCTTGTTTATATGACCTAGCCTACAGTGCCATAAGTAGATATCTGACACACTATCTAATCTAGGGTGCTTGCCAGTAGAATAGACTCTTATCAGGCTTGACCTTTTTGGTCTGGCTCTGCACTGATGTCCTAGCCTGAACTTGCACCTTCTTTACTTTCTTCTTCTTGTTCTTCTTCTCTTTCTTAAAAGGTCGAGAACCAGAAGATGAAGCTCCCACTAAATTCACCGACTCCTTGTGAAGTTGGTGATCCTTCTCAAAGTTCTGAAGCAACCCCAGTAACCCGTGGTAGTTCTCTTCAGGCTTTGTCATTCTATAATGAGTGAGGAATGGGAGATAAGACTTGGGCAGCAAGTTCAGTATTGCATCTTTCCCAAGCTGCTCATGCAAGGAAAAGTCGAGCTTGCTCAATCATTCCATCAGCTCGATCATGTACAATACATGATCAGTGACAGAGGCACCATCCCGCATTTTGGCGTTGAAGATGGCACAACTAGTCTTGTGCCTCTCCACATCATCGGGTGTGCCAAAGGCATCCTCCAACACTTGAAGCTTGTCCTTTGGCTGAGCCGTCTCGAATCTGCGACTGAACTCGTCGCTCATGATAGCCAGCATGATACAGCGCACCGTGGTCCGATCACTGAGCCACTTCTGGTAAGTGTCTCTGATTGTTCCACGTGCATTGACAGCTGGCTCCTCAGGTGCAGGATCTATTATCACATATAGGATCCGTTCATGCTCCAGGACTATCTTCAACTTTCGATACCAGCTACCGAAGTTGGGTCCCACCAACTTATCATTGTCCAACAATGATCGGAGTGATAGGGAAGTGGCCATATTTGCACAAAGGAGAACCATAACCTAATTAGTAATTGATTCATTAAACCTAAAGATTTGGACTTTAATCAAAATGTTTCTCCCACTATTTTATTCGAATTGGTAGCCTCTACCTCCAACTCGAAGAATTACCCTAATTCCTTAGCGGGTACTAGAATCCACTTAGACTGCACACAAGCCCAACTTTGGTTGGTCAACCCATGTACATCTAAGGGTAGGTTCATAACCAATTGTTTCTCTAAACAATTTCTAGTAATTTTAATTTTGCCCCAGAAACCTAATCAGTAGGCTTTGGCCTCCACTGTAAGGATCCGGTTAGGTCCAACCATTAACATGATCATACTTGGTGTATCTAACCAACGAATGATTAAGCCCAACTTTGGTTGGCTCACCTAACCACCATTAGAGAGACACTTCCAAGTCATCATATGATGAGTGATAATTCCATTAGTCAACAAGCACCAGGCCTTTGGGTCTGCAATGATTATTGAGTTAATGGACTCATTATCAAACACCTTAATGGGAGGTTATGACTCAATTATCTCCATAACTTTGTCATTTTAAGGATCTAATAATTTTAGAAGATTTAAATAATATAGAGGATGAAGTCAGATGAACCAGCTTATCATGATCCTCCCACTGGCTTCACCAAGTCAGCTTAAGGGAGACCAGGGCTGGTCTAGGAGCACCTAAATCAGTCACACTGATTTACCTAGCTGACATGGGTCAGCTCGAATAGTCAAGTGATCCGATCAAAACATAATTTCATCAAGAGGCCAGGTAAGTTTGATCAGTGGGAGGGTTTGCCAAAGCTTGCCTTAGACACCATCAGAAATGGTCAGGTAAGCGGGCTCCCAATTAAAAACCACCGGTCTGGTTTACCTTAGACACCAACTGGTTTAATTAGTTTCGATTAGATCAACCTAACAGTTCATGCTAGACCGCTTAGCCAAGAATCAAGTCCATTTGGTTCTCGTTAAAGACATGGACTTGACCAACTACAACTATTGTAATTGATCTAGAGAATCCTTGACCTAATCTAAGACAACAATTGATTAGATTTAGTCAATTCTCTAATTAAGTCCATCTTTAATCTAACCATAGGTCTAACCCAATTAATGGACCTAATTCCCACTAACCCATTAACCCAATGTGTTATGATTTGTGTCTTAGGTTCTTCAATTCACAATCCTAAAACCTAATCAAACAACTTCTTAATTCTTAATTAAGTTTTGGGCTGAGGGTTGGGTTCGGCTTTTCAAAAAATAATTTTCATATTGGTAAAATAATTTTACAATATGATTCTACCAACCATATTGCATGTTTGATTCATAATCAAGATGCAAGTGAAATAAATATGAAACTACTTTAGATCTAATCTAAACAGGTTCATGTAATTGAAACAATTTCAACTTTAAACAATTTCTTTGCATAAAAATTATTAACAAAGAGATTTTATTTTAGATTTAAACATCTTTTAAATCTAATAAATCATAAATTTAATCTAGATCATATCTAATAAATTTATGATTAAAGATAGATCTACACAAACTAGGACAACCTTTGCACTGTAAGGGGTAAACCTTACAGCAGGACAACCTTGCAGTTTGTGATTGATCTAAAATTTTAATTTTAGATTTAATAATCAGATTATAAATTAGATCTAATCTAAAAATAATCTAAGTATATATAAATAATCATGTAATAAAGAACCTAGGCTCTGATACCAATTGTAGGAACCAGATCTAGGGTTTCAGGGTTAGATCTTGAAAAAGAGGGTTAGATCTTGAAATTTTTTCAAGATCATACAGCGGAAGACTAAAATAAATCAAAATTTATTTCTAAGATCAAAAAATCTCTAGATCTAAGATTCTATTACATGATTATTACATAGCATTAAATCAGAAATTAAAATATATATAAATATAGCATGAACTACATGTTGATCATATCAACATGTTTCTATACTACATCTAATGTATGTATTAAACAATAGATCAGATCTATTACCTTGCAAGTTAGACGTTCTAACCTTGCTGATCTGGGCTTGAGGATGATGTTGCAAGCCGCACATACGTCCGGCCTCTAGGAGTCGTCCACACGAGACCACGAATCTCGATCAGAAGTCCTGCTTCAGGAAATCAGCACAGTATGCTAGTACTGCGCTGATCCTTCTTTGATGGTTGATCAGGTGCCTCCTTCTTCTTGATTTGGACTCTTCTAAAGATGAAAAGTAGAAGGAGGAGTTTTAGATCTGAGACACTCTTAGGAAACTCAAGATGGAGGGAGGAAAGATGTGAAAACAAAAACCCAAGAAGAAGACCCTCTTCTTCTTCACGTTTTTCTCTCTAGACATCCAAACTTGCATCTTTTATATCTCTATGACCCAAAGGTATTTCTCTCTGATTTTTGTATGGCACAAAAGTCTCTCAAATATCTGAATTTTCCTAAAATTTCACAAAGAAACTCATCTTATATAGAGAGATATGATAGAGTCCTTGTCTAGGTCAAACACCTAGTCAAGGCTTATCCAAACATGGCAAGTTAAGGGACGCCCAACTCTTGAGTACCTCCTTCATATTTTTATGTATAGATCAATAGAAAAGGGTGCACAATGTATACCCTAAAAGCCATGAAAATTCCAAAAAAAAATTGGATAAATTCGGTGCAAAATTGAAAGAGTTTTGGATTTCTAAAACTCTATCTCATAGAATTCAAAATCCAAACTTATTCCTTTTAGATTTGATCCAAACCACCTTCCATGTAAGAAAGAAGAGAGGAGACCTTTTGTGAACGTGGGAGAGATCTGAGAGAGAGCTTTTGTCACACAAAATAAGTGGAGATTGACATTGAATAAGAGAGAGGGCGTGGAGAAGGCTTATGTGGCGCAAGGTGGAATCCTAGTCCTACTAGGATTCTGTCTTATGACTTGTTTTAATTTGGTTTTCCAAACCAAATTAAATCAAAATTAGATCAACTCAATTAAAATAGATCTTAACCCAATTAAAAACTTAATTTAATCAGATTAAATTAGATTTAAATCTGATTTAATTTTCTAATCAAATTAGAAATTAGATTGACCCAAGTCCTAGTTGAACTAGGACTAGTTTTTCCTTGCACTTGGCTTATCCAATAAACCAATTGAACTTGATCTAATCAAGCCCAAAATAAATCTAATTAAATTATATTTAATTAGACTTAATTTTAGCCCATTGGCTTAATCAAATTAAGCCAATTAGCAATCGAATTGCTAATCGATCCTCCTGCAACACTTGCACTGGGTTAAATGTCAATCGTATTGATTATTTAATCCTAGAATGATTCTTAATCGTTGATCAACCATCTGATCAGATTATGAATTCTAATGTGTGTGACCTCATAGGTTCGAACCTAAGCCGGTAGCATAGGAACAAATTTCTATACCAATCGAAGTGACCATCTAGCAATGGTACCCAACATCGGATAGGTCGAATGTGTAGAACAACATCCTTAGAACCCATGCGAATATAGTTTTCATATAATTCATCCCCTTGACCAAAATGATCATAGGACACCCCAGAGTTTAACTGTCAACTTTGATCAGGTTGTCCACATTGTATTTCAAAATATCAAATCCATCTGATGGATTACCCTGGCCAAGGTTTTGCTAAATTGAAATACAGTGACTCATTCTTCTCCAACTCTTGGAGTGGTCAATCCCATCTCGATCATACTCTGACTTCGCAAGTACTTGACTGTGCCCAGAAGCCTTCTGTCCCTGAATTAGAAATTTAGTTAGTCCAGTACCAAAGCACAGTGAGTTGCTTGCAAGTCACTGAGGCGATCTCAGGTCTAAGGGACACTTATACCTATATCCCATCAGAGATATTCTCCACAGTAGAATACTCTGGAGTTGGTCACGTTCAATGATGATGTACCCTTACATCTCACCTGTATGCCATACCAGTGTCTCCACACTCCTTGGTTAAGAGGACAACCAACCCATATGGCCTACAGCGACCTATGCTCGATAGAAGCTGTCGTCCTTATTAACAGCCTATCATTTGGTCATGAACAGTTTTAAGGACTAATCGATAAATCCTCTCTTTATCGAACCTAAATAGTCCTAAGGACTTCATCATAACAACGGAGTTCATTAGAAGATGAAAGCTTATGATGAAGATGCCAAATATATTTTATTTATTAACAAATCAATTACAATACTTGGTTGCTCAACCATCAACAGCTTGACGATTGGCTTTTTGGGACACATTTCCCAACACATGCATGTTGAGTTATGGTCCTTATCTCCTGCCTAATTTGAATGCGATCTGAATAAGAGATAAGGAGATAAGAAGGAATTAGATCTGTTATGTTTGGAAAGAAGGGTGGCATCAAGAGATTTTTTTCTTGATTTCTTTGAAGAGTTTGTTGGTGTGAGAAAGATCAAATTTCCTTCTCTTACCATCACCTATTTCTGAAAATTTTGGGATGCCACAATTGGGTGTGGCATGGAGTCTTTGGTGCCCCTCCTCTTGACCCAAAACCCTGATGCCATCTATTTAAAGAGGGGTCCAATAGTTGGATGCCCATAAGTGTTCCTGGCTGATTTTTGTTTCTCTACTAGAGCTCTCTCCTCTCTCCCCTTTCTCCATATCTTTTCCTTTGGAGCGTCCAAGAGATTAAAGGAAGAAGAAGTATATCAGCCTTCAAAGATCCTTACGAGCTAGCACTCTCAAGGAGCCTGATCAGCATTCGTTCTTCATGTGGACCATCTATAGTGGTCGAACTCCTTCATACAGCTATGAGCAACCTGAAGGATCTCCTTCCCATGTAAAATACTTGTAGAGATCAGCAACCCACAATTTGGTAATGAGTTTTGAACTCATTAGACTAGTTTTGATAGATCTAAAGGTTAGATCTAGTCTACAGCATCGATTAGATTGATGCAGATTTTTAATTTTTAGATCTTAAATTCATATTAAATCATATCATAGATCTTGGCATGATAGTTTAGATTAAATCTTGTGCATGTAATGTAGGTTAAATTATTTAATCTAATAGATTCGCTGCAAAAATTTTAAAATTGCATGCATAGAACTACCTTACTTTTTCTTCACATGAATCTATATTTTGGTTTATGCCCAGGCATGGTATTAAGATATGTACGAAATACTCTGGATATGGTAGAGTATGTATAGAGATTGTGAGTCAGTCAATAAGGAATCGATCACTCCTAGTAAGAGGAGATTACATCATGTAAATTCTCATCTCTAGATAGCTCAGAAAGTCTCTAGCCAGAGTAGGATGAAGATTAGAAAGGATTTCTAATACTTCATTAGAGTCATTATTGATTGATGGAGAATCGATAAGAATATATATTTGAGTTTGACATAATTTCATACTCATGAACATATTCGGGATGCAAGGATGATCGAAGGATTGAATTTCATGATAACTTACCACTGAAGGATATATTTAGTATTCCAATCAAATTCTATATTTTTTGAGTAGTCATGATATGATGCTAGATGTCAATCTTAATTTATAAATTTGATCGAATTAAAGAGTTTAATTCAATCATCAATTAGAAGGGGTTCTAATTGTTGAACTCAGGTTAGCTTATTTTGGACCTTAATCGATTAGAAAAAATTTAATTAAATTAGGTCAATTTATATCTGGATATACTATTAGCTAGATGTAGAACCTAATAGGTCACACACATAAAAAAATTGGCCAAAGACCTTTTTGAAAAGGTTGATTGGATTTTTGGATCCAATCAGTGTTTCCGATAAGCATGCTAGCACGTGTGGAAATCCTAGCTCCTTGAGAGATCAAATTTAGTCTCAATCCTTGCTAATTGGCTAATCTAATTTGTTAAGCATTTGGACTAGGTTGAGCCACCTGGAGGCAGCCCAAAGAGGGGTGCCTCAAATCTTGTTAATGCCAAAAACCAAAAGTCCATTTAGTTAAGGACTCTTGGCGTAATTTTGAAAAGGGCCCACTTGTTTTGGCATGTAGAAAAACCAAGAGTCCTTCTACTTGGCACACCTTTTAAAGTGTGAAAAGCCTTTTGAATTGGCATGGAAATTCATCTGGAAGTGAGGTGCGTGCGCATGATGCTTTTGGTTGTGCGAAGAGATGTGAAGACTCCTTCAATTTTAAGGAGTTGTAGGTGCCATATTTATCAGATTTGTTTCCATGTTGGATTAGATTTAAATATTGATTCCATATGATAAATTTGAGAAATTATCTGATAAATGATGCAACATGTATGACGCCCTTTACTGGGTGCACGCGCAACAAAGAAAGGACTCTCGGGACTCTTCGTGTTGGAGAGTCCTTTTGCCATTTGAATTTCAACTCAAATGGGGCATCACCTATAGATATCTTTTCCATTTGAATCTAGATTTAAATGAGGATATACATGGTAGGTTTCAGGCTCATCTAAAAGGAGAATGGATGCCAAATACATCTCTTCACTAGGCGTGCGTGTGAGAGGGAATTAATCGATGTATAGTTCTCTGATGAGGCCTTCTGCTTGAAGACTCTCAGATAATTGATAAAAAAACATGATATGGCTTTTGGATTGAGGTGTAACTTCTCATTTGTTACCCCCTTTAGATCTATAAATAGGGGGCGGCAGATTGGGTTGATCATTCAATCCAGACATCCTATCCACTCCCTCTCTCCCTCTCTTACAACTCTAGGATTTAGGACAAGGCTTGTTCTTTTAAGACAAGCTTATTTCTAATATCTCTAAGGATTTAAGAGCTCTAGAAGAAGGTGGTCAAGTCTAATAGAAGGTTTTAAAAGGTCCAAACTCAGGTCTGAAGGAGGGTCTGATCAATTGGTGGCTGGTCGAGTTCTAAGAGTTAAAACTCTTTAAGCAAAGATGTAGGAGCACTATCTTTGGACCGATTTTCATATGGATCACCATTAAAGGGTGAATACTTGGGTGTTTAGTAAAAATATGAATAAGCATTATAGGTATTCCTCTTGTCCATATTTATTTTAATTATGCTTTGATTGCTATAGTCAAGGAATTCTGGATTTTTGAGTTTCGGTGCACCTAGGGGTTTGAATGGAAAATTTTAAATATCTAGATTTTTTGCTGCACCATCAAAACCCCAGAGGCTTATCCAATTGAATTGGTGTGTGTTTGTTTTATAATCCTTGGATTGACTTGAGGGTGTGATTTTGGTTGATTTGCACTCAGAAAATTAATTGGATTTTATTTTTGAGCTTGAAAAACTAATCAAGATGTAATCTAAGGGAGATTATAGTAAAATTTTCAAGAATAGCTTGGGGAGTAGATGTAGATGCTGTGTTTGACACTAAACAATGATAAAAAACTTATATTTGGTGGTACCTTATGTTTCTTTTCATTGCTCATTGATTTTATCTTCATATTCTTGATTATAGCATAGCTCTTACTCGCATTGCCTCACTAGCTTAATTATAGTACATAGCAAGTTTTAAATTTTTGAAAAATCTAATTCATCTCCTCTTCAGTTGTCTATTAAGGCAACAATATCCTTATTTTCATTTGAAGTTTTACTTAAGAAAAGATTCTAAGCATCAAATATTATTGTAGGAAAAGAAAAGAGGGGGTCACTCGTAGAGATGTCCACATAGAAATACATCAAGAAAAGAATAGAAAACCCCTAATGATGTTGCTATCAGGAAATTATATATCTATAAAATTAAGAAATTATTTATGTTAATAAAATATGACTATATAGGACTACTTATTCAGTAAATGAGAACATAATATATTAAATTTGTTATTATAGGAAGAGTTGAATAATTTCTTTTAGCAAAGAGCAACCTGAGAGCTCTAAGAACACACAAGCGATCTTTGCAAATTGGAGAGGAGACCATTACTCTAAAATTATTGCACCTAAAAGGAAAAATGGTTACATGCATATTTGCGCGGCGGTCCTACACCATTAAGGGATGATAATAGCACATCCAATATCCTGAATGTGATAATAAGCTCAAAGGAAGATCATGGAAGATTCAATGAAGAGTGGTAGTAAATGAAAGAGCAAATTGAATCTCAAAAAAATGCAATCAGAACTACATACCCATTTTTCATCAATATTGAGTCTTTCAGCCTTGCTTTAGACATGAACTTGGATGATATTCTACATACAATAGAATCAGTAGATGGTCACCATAGAGTGTAATCTAACTTCCTTAGGATAATTTCTTGGTTTCTAATGAATTTGATTATTAATAACTAAATTTATAATATTTTGTATTTATTTAATAGACTTTCTAAGGATATAATAAATAATGTTTAAGTAATTTGTATTAAGATGAACATTGTTAGGGTATACTAATGTTATGTAGTTTATTGGATTTCTTCAAATAGGCACCATATGCTTGTAGTACTCTTAATACTTCACTTTCTTTGTTGGGATGCTTCTCATCATCTAGCTATGACCTTCAACTTGGTAAGCATAAAATGGCTTTATTATTTTTGATGGTACTTATCAGATATCTTTGTTATATAAAGAGATGTTTCTTATAATCTGAATATTTGTTATCTTTTTTGTTTTGTAGGTAACGACACTGTATGAGCTAGATCTTGAAGATGTCATCTTTCTTTCTACTATTTAGAAATAAGAAACTTGTTTAGGTTCTTTATTTATAGTTTCACTTGATACTTATAAATTGACTAGGTATGAAATTTGGATGGAAATGTTTAAATGGATTTTACTATGTTACTTTCATTTAACAATTATATGTGTTTTCATATTATGCAAATTCATAGAATTCTAAGTTGTTGTATAGACATAAATTGATAACTAATTTTGATTGTGCCTTCTACCTATTTGTTGATGCAATAACTTTAACACAAGAACATGTCATTATAGAAAATACTTGTCCATACAAGGACATGATACTATTGATACATCAATTTTTGGGTATCAATATATTATATGTATTGCTCCATATATATAGGAAAGATCAAAATGCAGATAAAATGTACAGTTATATTTTTTCCAATAAATCATATATATTGATAGTCAAAACTATTGTGACCAGCTACATTTATAATGATTGTTCTATCACTATATAAAAATAATAGTAGTGATTTTGGACCAATGCTATAGGATACAAATTTCATTTAGTGGTAATTTATCTGATTACAAATGTTCTACAACGTATGCTTATAGTGACAGGTGTAAATATCATAGTACAATAAAAGTAGTACAGCTTTGTTATCATTATTATCAAAAATAAATTTTGTTTAACCAATAATTTATAACTTATCTATAGTGATAGTTAAAACCCTTGCAACAAACCAAACTAGTAGCAATGGTTATAACTATCACAATGTAATAGTAATGCTAGTGGTTGCCTGATCGTCATTAGAGAAATCATCCATCATCGTCACACTTCAATATGTATATATAGTGACGGTCATAATCATTATAATAAGTTTTACTGATGGTTACAAATTGTGGCTATAAGATGACTTCCGACCATTGCCATAGAGTTGCTTATACTAATGGTCATCAAAAGTATGATAATAACTTTTAGTGACATCACCTATTGCTGTAGTTTATTAATCATTGATATATATTTTATTGGCAGTTTTCTACATTTTTTGCCATGATTTTGACTTCTACTGTAGATCTTTTTTTTTTTTTATTTTAGTGCCATCTCTATATCAACACTTGCTTAGCTTTGGACCTTTCCATACAAAAGGGAAATCATGCAATGATATTAGTCCATAGCCAAGAAATAAGATCCCACTTCAAATAATGATATGAATGGAAGAAATACCTTACACTTTTCCTTAGACTTTGGTAGCTAGATATTGATGGAAGTTTTTCTTCCAGTAGGTAGATTCTTTATAATTAAAGTAACCTTCAACCATTGTCCTTACCCTTTTTCTTATTCCACTTGGATTGGTCTTGCTTTGGTACATGTGCTATTTTATCTCCCCTCAACCTAAATTTCCTTTTAGAATGTTGTGCTTGTGCATAATGGATTTTGGGAGCTTGAACTCATTCAATGAGTTTGCCAGCCCCCTAGAGTAGTCAAAGCAGTAATAAGGCTCAATGTCTTACTATTCATACTATAATTAAGAATAACATTAATGTGATACTTGATAGCATTTGTAGTATGGTATCAATCTGTTGGGATGTACAGGGGTTTCATGCATACATTTTAAAAATTTTTCAGCACAAGAATATTAGATTAAACTATTTAATTTATAAATACATATATAATATCTGATCTTAAAACTTCTATAAATAGATCAATAATATAAATTTATATGCATAAAAATTTGAATCTAAAATGATAAGCATGTGAATCAAAAACAGCATTTAGTAATAGATCTAATCTACCACTTCTAGAGTTCCAAACCCAATACCTGAGCATGGATATTCAAACTCTACGATCAAGAATGTAGATCTAGAAGTCCTCTCTGATCTCTCATAGCCGCACAAGCCTCCGACCTCTATAGATGGTCTACATAAAGCCCTTCGAATCGATCAGCACTCCACGGGAGTGCTAGCTCGCACAATCAGCTTTTGATGAAAAATCTGATTTGATCTTCTTCTTTGATTGTCTCAAACCTTTCTGATGTTGAAGATGGGTCAGAGGAGGATGCTGGATAGTGGAGAAAAATCAGATAAAGACTCTCTTCTCTTTGATTTTTCTCTCACCCAAAAAATCTAGAACAGTTCTAGGTCTCTCACCTGAGAGAAGAACGGTCTCCTTTTTTGTTCATGCCAAGAAAGAATGAAACCCACCCAAAGCTCATATCCCAAAGAAAGATTTTCACCCCACTTTCTCTCTGATATCTCATGGTGAAAAGCTCTTTTAGTTTGGTGCACAAAAATATGGCCTTTTTATGATTGTCGCACAAATCAGATAAGATAGGATAAGGGCTGGAGTTTGTTGCAATTCAAATCATTTTGAATTTTAAACTCTAACTTTTTCTCACCCTTATCAAACTTAAAGAGGGACTTACTAAAGAAAATTAGACACAAAAATCAATTGGAAAGACTTCTTTTTCTCATACACAATGGACACCTGCAAAAACTGCTGATGTGTGAAAGGATATGGATAAGGTTTTAAGTTAAAATTCAAATCAATTTAAATTTTAATCAAAATAAATCAAATCATATCTTAAATCGGTGACAAAGAGTTATTTTTTGATTTTCTCATATACAAATTATTTTTATGCAGTGAGAAAAGATATGAGATAATTTAGGTGGCGCAAGGGAGAGAGTCCTATTCATTTGGGGCTCTACGGTTTAACCAATTGGAATTCTTTCAAACCCAATCCAATTAAACCTAAATAAAATATGATGAATCTAATCTAATTAGGCTCCTATAATCTCAATTAAATTTGATCAAATTAATAAATTAATTGAGTCATAGACCCGATCAAATCAAGATCATTTCTCCCTTACCGATTAGGTCATCTCATAACCTAATCAGACATGACCTGATTGAATCAAATTCAATCAAACTTGATCCAGACTTTAATGCTCAATCAAATTAAGCTAATTAGTGATCTAATCACTAATTAATCTTTCATTAATGATAGAGTCCAAGTCTAGTGGGACTCTTCAGCAGAGTCTCTGTCCAGTGGGACTCTTCACCAAAGTCCTCATCCATTAGGACTCTTCAGATTAGCCATGTGATCGGAGGGAAATTTCTAATGTGTGTGACCCCATAAGTTCGAATCTAAGTTGGTAGCACAAAAATTGATTTCTGTACCAATTGTAGTAACCATCTAGCAATGGTAACCGATGTCTGGATAGGTCGAATGTATGCAAAGTAACACATAAGAACCTATTTGGATATAGTTACCATATAATTCATTCCTTTAACCCTTGATGCTAGGATGACTTAGAGTTTAAACTGTCAACTCTTAACAGTATATCCATTATGTGTCTCAACCTGATAAATTATGTGACTCCTCACAAAAATTGCCCTAGCCAAGGTCTTACTAAATTGAAACATAAAACATTCTCTCCAATCTCTTAGGGTGGTCAATTCTTTCTTGACTCACGTACCGACTTTACAAGTACTTGACTGTGCCTAGAAATCTTCCAGTCCTGAATTAGAAATTCAGATAGTCCAACACCAAAGTATAGTGAGTTGCTTGCAAGTCACCATGGTGATCTCAGATCGAAGAAACACTTATACTCATATCCTTTCAGAGTGACTCTTGACAGCAGAGTACTCACATTCAGTGAAATGTACTCCTATATTTCACATACATGCCATATCAGTATCTCCACACTCTTTGGTTAAGAGGCCAACCAACCTATATGGCACACAACGACCTACACTTGATATGTCTATCATCCTAGTAATAGCATATCATTTGATTGCGAACTCATTTAAAGATTAAACGATAAATCTTCTTTTATCAATTTAAAATAGTCCTAAGGACTTTCATCATAACACAAAAGTTCGATATAGAAGATGTACAAGCTTATGATAAAAATTATCAAATAAATATTTTATTAATTAATTCATATACAATTATATCAAATAGCACAATCATCAACAGACTGATTGACTTTGAGATACATTTTCTAACAACTCCCACTTGTCCTAAAGTCAATCAGTACAGTATCGTATACTCATCTTCATTTTGTGATCTTCGAACTCTTTTATCGCAAGGGCTTTAGTTAATGGGTCGGTCAAGTTATCCTTTCCATCAAATTTTGAAAGATCGATGTCACCTCAATCCATGATCTCTCAGACAAGGTGGTAGCGACGTAGAATATGCTTTATCTGTTGATGTGCCTTCAGCTCCTTTGCCTGAGCTATGGCTCCAGTACTGTCACAATAAAGCAGAACTAGACTATCGATGGAGGATGCCACTCCAAGCTCGATGATGAACTTCCTCAGCCATATAGCTTTCTTTGCAGCATCGGATGTCGTGATGTACTCTGCCTCGCAAATAGAATCGACTACGGTATGCTGCTTAAAACTTTTTCAGCAGACATCTCCACCATTTATGGTAAAGATGTATCCCGACATGGTTTTGCTATCGTCATGATCTAATTGAAAATTAAAATCAGTGTATCCCATGAGTTTCATGTCAGATTCTCCATAAATGAGCCACTGGTCCTTAGTATTTCTTAAATACTTAAAGATGATTTTTATAACCTTCCAATGGTTCTCACCTAGATTTGATTGGTATCTGCTCACTACTTCTAGTGAGTATGCCACATCCGATCTTATACATATCATGGTATATATTATAGAATCCACTGTCAAGGCATATGAAATTCTACTAATGCACTCTCTCTTGAGGGGTTGTTGGACAATCTTTCTTCGAGAGAGAAATTTCATGGCCTATCAGAAGATAGCCTTTCTTGAAATTCTTCATGCTGAACCATTTCAACATGCTATCTATGTATATTGATTAAAAAAGTTCGAGCAGCCTCTTAGATCTATCTCTATAGATCTTCATTCCTAAGATGTAAGCTGCTTCTCTCAGATCCTTCATGGAGAATTATGATGACAGCCACACTTTTATTCTCTGTAATGCAGGAACATCATTCTCGATTAAGAGAATATCATTCACATACAAAATAAGAAATATAATTGTTGAACCATTAGCCCACTTATATATTCAGGGTTTCTCTCTGTTCTTAACGAAGTCATATGTTCTAATTACCTTATCAAAACATATGTTCCAACTCCGAGATGCTTGCTTCAATCCATAAATGGATCTTTGAAGCTTGCACACCTTGGACTCGTCTGTAGATGTGAACCCTTCAGGTTGCATCATATACATCTCTTCATTCAGTTCTCTATTTAGAAAAGCTGTCTTCACATTTATTTACTAGACTTCATAGTCCAGGTATGTCACTATCGCAAGTATGATCCGAATGGACTTGAGCATTGCCATAGGAGAGAACGTCTCGTCATAGTCAATACCATAATGTTGACGATACCCCTTGGCAACCCGATGGATTTTATAGGTCTCAACCTTTCCATCTGTGCTCCTTTTTTTTTTTAAGATCCATTTACACCCTATGGGTTTTACCCCTTCAGGTGGATCAACCAATGTCCACACATTATTGATCTTCATAGACTCCATTCAGATTTCATGGCTTCAAGCCATTTCTTAGAGTTGGACCTTTGCACTACATCCATATAGGTGACTGGATCCTCATTGTTCTCATCGAGCTCAATAAGATCTCCATCCCGGATCAAGAAACTTAGGTATCTGTCCGACTGACGTAGTACTCTATCAGATCGCCTTAAGGATGTTCATATATCAGGCTCCAGCTTTGATCTTATCAAATCCAATTTAGATTCAGTTACTGTTATCGATTCTTCTATCTATCGAACTTCATCAAGCTCGACTTTCGAGGTACTTGTTCCTTCACTAAAAAACTCTTTTTTCAAAAAGTATACTTTACTGCTAACAAATATCTTTTGTTCAGTAAGGAGGTAAAAGTAGTATCTCCTCATTTTTTTGGAGTACCCTACAAAATTACACTTATCGGACCTAGATCCGAGCTTAGTAATCATTTGACATAAGCCGGATACCCCCAGATCTTAAGGTAAGTGAGGTTCGGCCTATACCCTGACTATATCTCATATGGTGTTTTACTAACTGACTTGCTCGAAATACTATTGAGCACAAAATAGGCTATCTCAAGTGCATATCCCCAAAAGAAGATCGACAGACTTGCAAACCCCATCATGGACTGAACCATGTCCAACAAGGTTCGATTCCTTCTTTCTGAGATACCATTATGCTGGGTGTCCCAAGAGAAGTCCATTGTGAGAGAATCCCATTCTCTCCAAGATATGTCAGCAATTTATTGAAAAGATATTCACCCCCTCGATCAGATCGAAGAGTCTTAATACATTTTTCAGTTTGTTTCTCTACTTCATTATGAAATTGTTTGAATATTTCAAATGATTCGGACTTATGTTTCATTCAAGTAGACATACCCATACCTAGATAGATCATCTGTGAATATAATGAAATAGCTATATCCTCCTCTGGCACTAATGTTCGTCAGTCCACAAACATCACTATGTATTAGACCTAGAACTTCACTAGTTCATTCATCTTTTTCAGTAAAAGATGACTTAGTTATCTTTTCAGGAAGACAAGACTCACAGGTCGGCAATGATTTATAATTATTGATATTGAGGATACTCTCTTGTGCTAACCTATTATCCAGCTTTTGTTAATATGACTGAGTCTGCAATGCCAAAGGTAGGCATCAGTGATATTATCTAACTTTGGATGTTTATTTGGTGTGTACATTATACTCATAGGCTGTGAAAATACATAGATATCATTTCTTAATTATCCTCACATTATTGTAACATCATTCATAATGATATCACAATAATCATTCTTTATTGATAAATTATAACCATCTTTGGCCAAAAGACAAAAAGAGATTATATTCATCAAGAAAGATGGACAATAGTGACAATCACTTAAAATGATATTATTATACTTGAAAACATGCTCGACGACTCCTAAAGCCCGAATTGAAATTTGACTTCCATCTCCCATATTTAGGAATCTCTCATCATTCTTAAATTTTTTACTAATTTGAAGTCTTTGCAATGAATTGCATATGTGAACTGGACTTTCGGTATCCAATACCCAGGTAGTAGTATCACATATGGAGAAATTACAAAGTGTTATCATATAAGTACCTTGATCAACAACTAATTGCTTATTTCTCTTTAGCCTATTTGGGTCATAGTCTACTTGACTCGATTTAGCTCTAAACTTTTTAGTTAGATTGGGCTCAAGACCATTATTCAACTTTCGATACTAGCTATCAAAATTGGATCCAATAAGCTCATCACTGTCAAACAGTGAGTGGAGCGATAAATTACTAGCTATTTTTTTTTTAAAAAATACAGACCTAATTAGTATATGAATTAATCAAGCCTAAAGATATGGACTTTAGTCTAAAGGTTCTCTCACTATTTTATGTGAATTGGTAGCCTCTACCTCCAATTCGAGGAATTACCTTAATTTCTTAGTGGGTACTAGAATCCACACAAACTACATACAGGCCCGAGTATGGCTCAGCCAATCCATATGCATCTATGGATAGGTTCTTAATCAATTATTTTTTTAAATAATTTTTAGTAATTAATTTTATCCCAGATATCATTTTAGTAGGCGATGGGCATCCACTGAAAGTTTTGGTTAGGTCCAACCATTAACGTGAATCTACTCTGTGATTCTAACTAATGAATAATTAGGCCCAAGTATGGCTCGACCAATCCAACCATTCATCAAATAGTACAATAGAATCATCATATGATGAATAATAATTTTATCATTCAGAGAAACACCAGACGAATGGCGCCTGCAATGTCAATCAGAAATAATGGACCCATCATCATTCATCTTAATGGAAGGCTATGATCTAGTTATCACCATAACTAGCTCATTTTATGGATATAATAATTTAGAAGATTTGATTAACATAATTTATCAGAACTAAATACATAGACCAACTAATCTCAATCCTCCCACTGACTTTATCAAGTCAGATTAGGGTGGACTAGAACAAACCGATCCAACTGACAAATCATCAATCCTCTCACTGACTTTACCAAGTCATATCGAGGATTAAGATGAGTTGAAGTAGGGAACCTAAATTAGTCAAACTGATTTTCTAGTAAACATGGGTCAACCCTAATCATTAAGTGATCTGATCAAAACTTGATTCACCATGTTGGTCAGGTAAGTGAGATCAATGGGAGGGATATGCCATTAACTCATCATAGACTCAATCTATGTAAGTAGCTCCCAATTAATGACCACTGATCAAGATTGTCAAACTTATCTTAGACACCAACTGGTTAATCAATTTCAATTTGATCTACTTATGGATTTGGGTTCAACCGCTGAGCTCAAGATTAAAGTCCATTTGGGTCTAATCAAAGACATAGACCCGACCAACTATAACTATTGTATTGGCTCTAGAAAAATTCTAATTTAATCTAATTTTTCTTCTTAATCTATTTGATTTTTGATTCTAACCCTAGGTCTAACCCAATTAGGAGGACCTGATCAAGCTAACCCATAAATCCATCACCCACGTTTTATACAAATGACATTAGATCTTTAATTCATAATTTTAGATCTAATAGGTTTAACTTAATTCTCAATTAAGTTTGAGATTATGGGTAGATATTTAATATTTAAAAATAGTTTTAAATTTTATAAAATATTTTTATAATTAATTTTATGCACAATCATTTAGATCTGAAACTTGAATCGGCTCATCTCTGGATTGAGCCTACTCATCACAATGAGTCGACTAAGTTTCAAGACTTAGTTGACTTATTGATAATAAATTATTAATCATAATTTTCAGTCTGTAGCAATGAGTCAACTCAATAGAAATTGAGCTGAAGAATCAGAGTCCTGAGTCGACCCAAATAATACTGAGTCGACTCAATAGGCAAACTACAATAATTATATTAATTTTAGATCAAAATAATTTGATATAAATAATAATAAAATTAATTATAAATTATTTTAAAACTATTCTAAATATATTCATAATTTTAGATTTTATTTACAAAGATTAGATGCAGCTACTTTTCATACAATATATTATATACATAATCTTAAGATTTTGAGAAAAGTAAAATTTTTTTTTCACATCTATCTTCATGGGATATAGTCACAATGACACCCCTACACATCATAAGAGGACCAATTGAATGAAAAAAAGAGAGATCTAATCTCTATTACCTTCTATGATCGGATGGTCTGGTGACAAACCCGATCTGATTTCTTCACTACTCAGATCATCTAATCTAAATAATTTAGATCTAATCTAAATTATTTTATATTTAATTATTATATTTTGATCATATTAAAATTAGATAATAATTATTATAAATAAATTTTATATTTTTAAATTAAAATTAAATTTTATAAAGATCAGCACAAACTAGGACAACCTTTGCACTGTAAGGGGTAAACCTTACAGCAGGATAACCTTATACCAGTTTGTGTGATCAGATCTATAACTAATTTTAGATATAAATATCATATATCAGATCTAATCTAAATTAAATTATAGATCTAAATATATATAATATCATGTCATATCGAACTGTGGCTCTGATACCATTGTTGGGATGTGCAGGAGTTTCATGCATATATTTCAAAAATTTTTAGTGAAAAAATATTAGATTAAATTATTTAATTTATAAATATATGTATAAAATTTAATCTTAAAATTTCTACAAATGGATCGATTATATAAATTTATATGCATAAACATCTGAATCTAAAATGACAAGCATGTAAACCAAAAATAGCATTTAGTAATAGATCTAATCTACCACTTCTAGAGTTCCGAACCCAATACCTGAGTATGGGTAGATGAACTTCACAATCGAGAATATAAATCCAAAAGTTCTCTCTGGTCACTCACAACCGTACAAGCATCCGACCTCTACGGATGGTCCACACAAAGCTCCTCGAATCGATCAGCCCTCTACAGGAGTGCTAGCTCGTGCAGTCAGTTTCTGATGGCAGATCTGATTTGATCTTCTTCTTTGATTATCTCAAACCTTTCTGATGTTGAAGATGGATTAGAAAAGGATGCTGGATCATAGAGAAAAATCAGATGAAGACTCTCTTCTCTTTGTTTTTCCCTCACCCAAAAAACTTAGAATAGTTCTAAGTCTTTCACCTGAGAGGAGAACGGTCTCCTCTTTTGTTCACGCCAAAAAAGAATGAAACCCACCCAAAGCTCACATCTCAAAGAATAATTTTTCCCCACTTTCTCTCTGGTACCTCACAATGAAAAGCTCTCTTAGTTTGGTGCACAAAAATGTGGCCTTTTTATGATTGTCACACAAACCAGATAAGACAGGATAAGGACTGGAGTTTTTACAATTCAAATTATTTTGAATTTCAATTTAACTTCAACTTTTTCTCCCCCTTATTAAACTTAAATAGAGACTTATCAAAGAAAATTGGGTATAAAAATCAATTGAGAAGACTTTTTTTTCTCATACACAATGGGCACCTACAAAAACTGCTGACGTGTGGAAGGATATGGATAAGATTTTAAGTTGAAATATAAATCAATTTGAATTCAAATCAAAACTAACCAAATTCTATCCTAAATAGATGATAAAAAAATATTATTTTTTTATTTTTTATATATAAATTAATTTTGTATGGTGAGAAAAGATGTGAGATAATTTAGGTGGTGCAAGGGAGAGAGTCCTATTCATTTGGGGCTCTAGGGTTTAACCAATTGGATGTCTTTCAAACTCAATCCAATTAGATCCAAATAAAATATGATGAATCTAATATAATTAGACTCCTATAATATTAATTAAATTTGATCAAATCAATAAATTAATTGAGCATAGATCTGATCAAATCAGGATCATTTCTTTCTTATCGATTAGGTCATCTCATAACCTAATCAGACTAGATCTGATTGAATCCAATTCAATCAAACTTGATCTAAACTTTAATACTCAATCAAATTGAGTTAATTAGTGATCTAATCACTAATTAATCCTCTATTAATGATAAAGTCTAAGTCCAGTGGGACTATTCTCTAGAGTCCCCATCCAGTGGGACTCTTCACCAGAGTCTCCATCCACTGGGACTCTTCAGATTAGCCATGTGATCGGAGAAAAACTTCTAATGTGTGTGACCCTATAGGTTCAAACCTAAGTCGATAGCATAAAAATTGATTCTTGTACCAATCGTAGTAACCATCTAGCAATGTACCCGATGTCTGGATAGGTCGAATGTATGTAAAGCAACACTCAAGAAACTATTTGATATAGTTACCATATAATTCATCCCTTTGACCCTTGATGCTAGGATGACTTAGAGTTTAAACTATCAACTCTTAATAGTACATCCATTATGTTCTAACCTGATAAATTCTGTGACTCCTCACAAAGATTGCCCTGACCAAGGTCTTACTAAATTGAAACACAAAGCATTCTCTCCAATCTCTTGGGGTGGTCAATTCTTTCTTGACTCACGCACCGACTTCACAAGTACTTGACTGTGCCTAAAAATCTTTCGATCTGAAATAAAAATTTAGATAGTCCGACACCAAAGCACAGTGAGTTGTTTGCAAGTCACCATGGTGATCTCAGATTGGAGGGACACTTATACCCATATCCTTTCAAGTGACTCTTGACAGCAGAGTGCTCACGTTCAGTGAAATGTAGGCCTATATTTTACCTACATGCCATACCAGTGTCTCCACACTCCTTGGTTAAGAGGCCAACCAATCTATATGGACACAACGACCTACACTTGATATATCTATCATCCTAGTAATAGCATATTATTTGGTCATGAACTCATTTAAGGACTAAACGATAAATTCTCTTTTATCAATTTAAAATAGTTCTAAGAATTTTTATCATAACACAGAAGTTCGATGTAGAAGATATACAAGCTTATGATGAAAATTATCAAATAAATATTTTATTAATTAATTTATATATAATTATATTAAATAGCACAACCATCAATAGACTGATGGCTTTGGGACATATTTTCCAACACAATCTAGGTTTCATGATCCATCTTTGGTCCTAGGAGATCCAAATCTTGAATGTAACCAATCATGTTAGGTCAATGGGTAATGATTTTTGTTCCATGTGGTCGATTGGCCCAATTCAATTTCACTCAGCCTCTGATAGCTGCTTAGTGCATGATCACCTAGCTTGGCCTATTAAATATCATGTCCAGTCTACTTAATTACTTGACTAACTCCTTGGTGAGATTGAGTGATGTTAAAGCTTTTGGCATTGTTTATCTTAAATTCTTGTCTCAAGCCCTCCTTTAACTTGAAACTCCCCTATGAATCTTGTCCCAGAATTACCACATGTACAATAGCTCCTCAAGTGTTAGGATATGGTGTGAACACCTCCTTTATCTTCTCATTCTGAGACATGAGAACATTTGACATGCTATATAGAATAATGACCCTTGTCTATTTTATTGGTGCACTCCCAATTTTCAAGTGCTTCCTTTTGTTGATCCATTAGGTTAGCACCATCGAGATATGTTGGCATGCCCTTTGTCGACACCCAAATGAGCTTATCAAGAGACATCACCAAATCCAACTTATGTCTCCAAGTGACGTCGTTAAGTCCAACTAACCTTGTCTTCATTCTAGATATCAATTAAGAAATTAAAATTTCCCATACTCATTTTTATACTAGAAAATAGAATAATGTACTAGATGCATAAAGAAAGATGCTGCACGATTTGGGTTTCAACCATACATTGTCGTTCACACCACATGTACTACACCTTTCCCTCTAGGTGGTTAATCATGATGCAATGGTTGAGAACCTTGATCTATAATTAGCCAATCTCATGTATGCACTATGAAAGATGCCAAACTTCGAGGAAAATAGCAACTACTCCATCCATTCTAAGTGACCAATAATACCTTGTATACCATCATTGATGTCAATAGTCCTTAGAAGCAAACTCTCGACTTCGTATCTTAGCCCCTACAAAATATAATGCTTGATGTAGGGGCTTGTGGTTGTACTTACCAATTAAGTGTGAACCACCATTTCAATCAAGAGTCAAAACCTTACGATGAGCTCAAAATGGGCATCTGCTCTCATTCAATATGCTCTTTCTTGATTCATGTATTACTATAAGTGTCACACTCCCGATCCAAAATTTGCAAGTTAGAGGTCGTGGCAACCATCGTGCACTTATAGGAAACTCTCTCCACAAGTATGCCAGGCATCTCATCATGCTATCATCAAGCAACAGTAGAACAATTAGCCATAAATTAAATCCAAAATTCAACTAATTAAAATTTAATTTTAATATCCTATAAAATTCAACAATATTTCAAAGTTCTTATATCAACTTCAATAAAATTTTCAATCTAAAATAAAAGCATCAAAGTTCTACTTTTAATCACTATCTCTACATATTCCTGTATCATCTTAGTTCTTAAGATATGATAATGAGCTAGACAACCCAATAAGTAATAATCACTCCAACTTGATTAAATCAAATAATAAAGTAAATAAATTATTTACACAATGTAAGCATATAAAATTAATCAGTTTGAAATCAATTTCTATTATGCAACATTGTCAAAACATAATTCATGTTAGCTTCATTTTTTTTTCAAAATTCAAGTTTTTTTCAAGAATTTATTTTTTTTAATTATCAGGTTCTCATCGGTCATTCTTGTCAGCCATGAGTTATGACCATATTATTTCTATGACAGGATCATAACATCACGTATCATCTTATGATGGGTGTGTATGATCTTACGATGGGTTACGTATCATCTTGTAGCGGGCTACATGTCATCTATTAGCTTACTACATATCTTGTAGCAAAATCATAACAATCACATATTATCTTGCGACAAGTGGCGTATCATCTTATAGCAAGTCCTTAGAAAACCATGGATCTGTTATGGTTTGTTGCTGGTGGCATATACTGAATTTGCTAGTGACATGAATCCTTAGGACTAGTCAATTGCCAATGTATTAGTCCCCATTAGCAGGGTCCTCCGCATGGTCAAACTGAGAGTTCAAGTCATCTGGAATCAAAATTTTTTTACAAATCATATTTCATATTCAGTTTGATAAGAATACACATACTCATGTAGTATCAAAATTAATCAAGTATAATGCGTAACAAAATCAATATTTTCAATCATCTTCATCATAATATTTTAAAATAATATATTTTTAATAATAAAATATTATTTATCAAATTCATACATCATTTTATAAACTATATCAAAAAATATTTTATAATTTATCGATAAATCTAAAAAAGTAAAGCATTACTTATCTCATACATATTTCAACATATTCATATAATTCTAGAAATTTTCTTCCAAAATCTTCAGGTCAAAGATGATGTCACAGTATCCTATTACTGAACATCTACAATCCTATACAAGATCAAGTTCAATAATAAGAAAGGCTATAGATAATTAAGAAAAGACATAATTGATGGATAGCTGCATCCATCAGTTTAGATTGGTTCAATCATCTAATTTTATCCATCAAGATTCAATTAGGATATAGATGGTTCAACAAAAATCAAGAATGATCAAATCAATAGTATTCAACAAGGACCAAGTAAAGGTCAATATATCATTCGACGATCAGGAATCAATTCAATCAAGTGACTTTATCCAATTAGAGTCAACTAAAATATAAGAATTGATGGAGATGAATAAAAATTAGATCTTGCAATGCTTAATAAGATTTAGATGATGGAGATATACTATTAATTGACAAGATGATTCAGATCTGTGTCTATCGGGTCCATTTAGATTCAAAGTGATAGGGTCAGAAATCTTTTATTGAATTCATGATAAATCAGGTGGAGAGAGAAAGTCAGAGGAGAGAGAAATTAATAAGGTGGAACATGATTGATCCAGCAATACTGCCCGACCTTTCAATCAATCCAATCAAGATAATTTAAATCAAATCATAATTGAACTAGTGCACATATGGTTCAATTGAAATTATGAAAAAATAAATCCAGTAGAATTCAGTCTGGATAAGGTGGGTGTCGATATGTTGTCCGACGATCACAGATCGGGACCTCTTCACTAGGGTCATTCAAATGCATCATCAATCTTCTCAAAGATCTAGAAAATCTTAGGAGAGAAAAATAATCTAGAGAGAAAAAAATTAAGAGAATAGAGAGGAGAGAGGGGAGAGAGAGAAAATTCTTTTTCTTTCTTTTCTTTTCTTTTTTTTTCATCTTCTTTTTCTTTTTCCTTTTTTCTCTCTTCTTTCTTTTTTTTCTCTTCTTCTTCCTTCATTTGGGTAGTGACACAAGGGATCTTTGAATCCCCTTCTAATCCCCAAACAGAGGGGCTCAAAGCTAGTGGCAGCTGTCACTGGTGATGCAGCCCATGGTGGTGCAACCAACGTTGTGATCCGATGCTCGACGATGATGGATGGCCCCAAAAAAAGCCATAGAAGTTATAGAAAAATAAGGAAATAGGAATCAATTTGTTCCAAGAGAAATCTGGTGTTTGACGGTTGGATATCAAGCTTTAAGGTTTAGAAGAAAGGAGAAGAGGGTTAGAGAGATTCTTATCTTTTTTTCTGGTGAACTATGGCCTTAATTTTGGCGGGCACAAAGAAGATCATCCAAAAATAAGAAAGCAAAAAATGAGGAAGAAAGACGACAAGAGCGACAGAGGGATGCCAATGGTGGATGGCTATGGAAGGGAGGGACATCCTCTCTTTAGAGGGTGAAACCCTAGATTGACTTTAATCGGAAATCCATCAAAGAAGAAGACTCCCATCGGGAGTCTTCTTCCTTCTGTTCTTTTTTTTAGGGTGCTTTAAGATTCATGCACATCCTTATTGGGTGTTTTTTTTTGGTGGCTGGGTTGGGTTATCACATTTTCTCCTAAAATAAAATTTCATCCCAAAATTTTCTACCAAAGATTTTCCGAACTTTAAGGTTTCACAATCATTATCTTATTTCCAAGTTTATTTGTATTCTACTTGTAGATTTGTTTTCATTGTTAGATCTTATCATAAGAATAAGATTCAATATCTCATAACTTGATTCTTCTTGTAGATGATCTAAATCGAGCCAATCTTAACATCATAATTTTAAATAAGAATATCAAGTTTCTCTATCAAAACATCAACCATTCTTAATTAATTGATCAATCATGAGACTAGATTACAATTGACTCCAATCCATCTCTAGTAGAACAACCTTCAATGTCAATAAATAACCTCAAGCTTTTCAATCAGACAGAGAAATGATATTGATTGAAGGAGTACAAGCTTCAGATTTAAGAGAAAAAAGATCTACACCAAAATATCTCTTATTCAAGATTGAGAATCGATGGCCCACCAACTTTAGATTCATCTACCAAAACTTAAGTTAGTACAAGATAAGAGAACATAGTAATATGAATCACATAGTGATTTCCAAATCAATCTAAAAAAACAAAAATATTTTTTCTCATCCGTGCTTTCGAAAGTTGGAAATTCACCATTCTAATCTCATCCTTGAACTTTTTGATATTTTAATTTTTAATATAATTTCATCATTAAATCATCTCATAAAAGAAAGGTCAATTCCACAAATGATGATCAGAATCAAAACCATTATTTTTAATAATTGAAGTCAATATCTTAACTCCAAACAACAATATCAAATTTCTTTTCAAAATATCAACTGCTGATGATTTAATTGATCTATCAGAAGATCATGAATAAACTTTTCTATACTCTCATTGGATGAACATTTGATGATAAAAATCTATAATGAAAATCTAAGATCGATAAACAATCTCAAATTTTTTTCTAACAGATAAAGAAGTATAAGCTTCAAATATTCCAAATTCAAGATAAAAAATCAATGGTCTACTCATCCAAGATTCAGGATGCTAAAAATTTTGTTAGCATGATAGATAGGAGAATTACTTGTAAAGATTATATAGCAACATCGAAAATAATCCAAAATAAAAAAATATTATCCTTTCTATTAATGAATTTTTCATACAAGAAATATCAAATCATCTATTATAAATTCTTAACTCAAAGAATTAATATTATTGACTAGCTCAAAATAATCAGATCTTCATACTTCTACTGTGCACTTTGATTTAAATCATCAAAATTTCTTTGAATGCACTAAATGGCTTTCGATTAAAACACTACTATGTAGTGAAAATATCTAAAATTTAAATTCTAGGTAAACTCTAGAAAAATTTTTAATTCTTATCCCTAATATGCATTAAACAGATCCATCCAAATTAATCCTTGAGTCATCATAGATGCCAGTTATTGTAAATCAAATGTGAATTAGATCTTGATTCTCTTATCAATTCATTTAGATAATTTCTAAATCAAACTCTCATGAGTACAAGCCATTAGAAAAATTTTCTCAATGCTCCATCAAATTCTAATGCCTTAAATCAAACACAAGTAAAATTGACTCACTCATCTCTTCCAAAGTTTCTTTCATCAAGATTTTTAGCATTTATCAAAAGCCTTCCATAATAATCTGCAAGCCATTTAAAATCAATTTCTTCATTCAATACCAGATTTATTAGGGACCTCAATAATAATGACAAAAGAACTCTAGATCAATTCATAATCCTATAATTTTTAAATTAAAATTTCATATAAATCTCATAATTTTTCAATAGATATAATTAAAATCTTTTATCTTAATCCCAAGATGGCAAATCAAGATTCCACCAAAATGAATATTCGACAATCTCAAATCCTCAATTAATAATAGATTTATTGTAATTTTACATATGTCCCAAAATCTCAAATAGTAGATATAAATAAGATCTTTTATCTTGATTCAAAGATAGCAATCAAGAATTTTATTAGCAACCTCAGCTATAATGATAGAAAATCTCATGATTAGCTTATATACGTAATCTTTGAATTGAAGTTTCATATATACCATAAAATCTTCAATAAACATAAATAAGATTTATCATTTGGATCCAAAGATGATAATTAAAATTATTAATAATTCTACCAAGATGAATATTTTAGGATCTTAAAATAATTATTTTCTTTCATCAAAAATAGATTTGTTTGCAATATTTCCAACTATATTCTTTCTCATACAAGTCAACTTATATATGACCTAGTTACCAAATTCAACCTCAAAAAACATTCTAATTAGATATCATAAAAGAGTTTTCTTAGTCCAAACCTAAAACAATATTTTATGAGTGAAATTTTATCTTGTCACTAAATAATCAACTTCAAAACTAGAAGTAATATCATATTATTACTCCCACATCAAATTTGAGCTTACAATTCACTTGAACCACTAATGATCAAAGTAATAATCACAATGAATGATAAAATTTTTTAATCAATCCTCTCATCATTGTTTTAGATCAAAATCTGACAAATCATAATATGATTCATCTGACTCATCATAACATGATCCATAAATCATCAGTTATAAATTAAACTCTATGTGTCATAATCTCTTGTAATCCTTTCATACATGCTCATAAGGTTTAATAAAAAAATTATAAAGATAATTATACTGCAATCATCATAGATCAACATCCAATATCCTTAGTGTATATCCATCTACACTTATCTTATGTCTAATTTTTCATGTTATAATTCATCCACTTATGCTCTAATACTATATTATTGTCAGGCCCTCAATTCAAGATTTGCATTCACTCATAGAGAACTCTCGCTACAAGCGTGTAAGGCATCTCATCATGCTTTCATAAAGCAACAGTAGAATAATTAGTCATAATCAAATTTAAAATTTAACTAATTAAAATCAATTTTAATTTTTTATAAAATTTAACAGTATTCCAAAGTTCTTTTATTAACTTCAATAAATTTTTAATCTAAAATAAAAATATCGAGGTTCTGCTTTTAATCACTCTCCCATACATATTCTCATATCATCCTAGTTCTCAAGATCTATAAAAATAGTAAAATATAAGATAATGAGTTAAACAATCTAGTAAGCAATGATCACTCCAACTAGATTAAATCAAGCAATAAACTAAATAAATTATTTATAAAAGGTAAGCATATAAACTTCATCAGTTCAAAATTAATTTCTATTATGCAGCATTATCAAAACATAATTCATGTCAGATTCAATTTTTTTTCAAAATTTGAGTTTCTTTCAAGAATTTAATATCTTTCAAATTATTAGATTCTCATCAACCATGAGCTATCACCACATTATCTCTATGGTAGGGTCATAATACCGCTTGTCATCTTAGGTGGGCCATGTATCATCTTTTGGTGGGCTACGTATCATCTTATAGTAGGTCACGTGTCATCTTGTAGCTTGCTGTGTATCTTATAGTAAAATTATAACAATCACATATCATTTTGCGATAAGCTGCATATCATCTTACAGCATGCTACATATCATCTTGTACCAAGTCCTTAGGAAACCATGGATCTGCTGGTGGTTTGTTGTTGGTTTGCTGATAACATATCATGAATCTACAAGTGATATAAATCCTCAAGACTAGTCAATTGCTAATATATTAGCCCCGATTGACAGGGTCCTCCACATGGTCAGATTGAGAGTTCAAGTCATTTGGAATCAAAATTTTTTTTACAAATCATATTTCATATTTTATTTTGATAAGAATATACATACTTATGTGGTATCAAAATCAATCAAGTATAATGCATAACAAAATCAATATTTTTTTATAGCAAAAAATTAATATTTTTTATCATGCTTCATCATAATATTTTAAAATAAGATATTTTTAATATCAAAATATCATTCATCAAATTCATGCATCATTTTATAAATTATATCAAAAAAATATTTTATAATTTATTAATAAATCTAAAAAAAATAAAGTATTACTTACCTCATACATATTTTGACAAATTCACATAATTCTAAATTTTTTTTTCTAAAATCTTCGATTCATAGATAATGTCACAGTATTTCATTATCGAACATCTACAACCTTATGTAGGATCAACTTCAATAATTAGAAAGAATATAAATAATTTAGAAAATATATAATTGATGGATAGCCATATCTATTAGTCTAGATTGGTCCGATCAACTAATTTCATCTAATCCAGAGTCAATTAAGATATAGATGGCTTTACAAAGATCGAGGATGATCAAATTAATAGTATTCAACAAGGATCAAGGTGGAGGTCAATATGTCGTTCAGCGATGAAGGGTCAATTCAATCAATTGACTTCATCCAATCAAAGTCAACTAAAATATAAGAATTTGATAGAGATTGATAAAATCTAGATCTTATGATACTCAATAAGATTCGGATGATGCAAATATACTATCCAATAGACAAGGTGGTTTAGATCTGTGTCTATTGGGTCAATTTAGATTCAAAGTGATAGGGTCAAAATTTTTTTATTAAGTTCATAAATCAAGTGGAGAGATAAAGTCAATGGAGAGAGAAATTAATAACATAGAGCATAACTGATCCAGCAATATTCTCCAACCTTCCGATCGATCTGATCAAGTTAATTTAAATCAATTCATAATTGAACTAATGTATATATGATCCAATAAAAATTATAAAAAAAATAAATCTAGTAAAATTCAGTCTGACCAAGGTGGATACCAGCATGCTGCTCGACGATCACAGATCAGAACCTCTTCACTAGGATCATTCAAATGTATCATCAATCTTTTCAAAGATTAAGAAAACCTTATGAGAAAGAAACAATCTAGAGAAAGAAAATATTATAGAGAGAGAAAATAGATAGAGAAAATGGAGAGAGAAAGTGGATGTGGAAACTAGAGGAAAGAGAGAGGAGAGAGGAGGGAGAGAGAATCTTTTTCTTTCTTTTCTTTTCTTTTCTTTTTTTTCTTTTTCTTTTTCTCTCTTCCTCCCTTTTTTTCTTTATCCTTCTTCTTCCTTCATTTGGGTGGTGAAATAGGGGATCTTTAAATCCCCTTCTAATCCCCAAATAGAGGGGCTTAAAGCCGATGGTAGCTATTACTGGTGATGCGGTCCATGGCGGTGCAACTGACATCACCGATCTGATGCTTGATGGTGACAGATGGTGCTAGAAAAAAGCCCATAAAAATTATAAAAAAATAGGAGAAATAAGAATCAATTTGTTCCAAGAGAAATCTAGCAATTGGCAGTTGGATATCAAGCTTTAAGGGTTGAGAAAAAGGGAGAAGAGGGTTAGAAAGATTATTATCTTTTTTTTCAATGAGCTATGGCCATGATTTCAGCGGGCACAAAGAAGATCATCCGAAAATAAGAAAGAAAAAAATGAGGAAGAAAGATGGCAAGAATGACAGAGGGATGCCAATGACGGATGGCCGTGGAAGGGAGGGACATCCTCTCTTTACAGGATGAAGCCCTAGATTGACTTAAATCTGAAATCCATCTTGGGACTCTTCTTCCTTCTGTTCTCTCTTTTTTTTTAAGATGCTTTAACATTGGTGTGCATCCTTATTGAGTGTTTTTCTTTGGTGGCTAGGTTGGGTTATCACAATAAGTATTTACCTAGCTAAGTTGGCACCTCATGGAGTGGACGATGGTGGGTTATGGTGGTTGATACATATACCTGATCTCATATATGCTTATTATTAAATCTCACTTAAGGGATTAGTGAGTTTAGTCATTTAATCATTGAGATTCCAATAATGCCTATAATAATAATGAACATCTGGCATATATGTGCATGAAATGACAAATTTCATTCACAATATTGTTGGAACAAAGAAACAAGAGAGAAAGAGAGACAAAAGAATTTATATTTCTTTTGTGTCTCATTCGGTATATTTCAAGGGTTATATATACCATTATAGATATTCTATACAAAAAAATAATATAGGCTGATACAAGATCATGCTAATAAAGCAAAATTGTATAGACTGATATAGGTTGTTATGTGATCCTAAAAATTACTTTAAAAAGATCAATCTAATAAAGCAGAAAATACAAGTTGATATGGGATTATGCTCATAAAAGAAAATTATACAAGTTGTTATGGGATCTCTAGATCACATTAACACCCCCTCCCTCAAACTCAAGGTGGTACTGTAGGTGCTAACTTGAGTTTGGAAACTAAGTCATGAAAGTGGTTAGAAAAATGAGCCCCGGTGAAGATATCAATAGTCTAATCAAAGGAGTTGATGGAGATTAAGTATCAAACTGTGCCTTGAACAATAAGTTAGCATATAAAGTGATAGTCGTTCTCAATATACTTGGTGTGCTCATGGAATGTACCATTGTAAGCAATTTGAATAGCACTCCAGTTATCACAATGGACAGCCATTGTGGAAGAGTGACTAACATCCATATCCTCAAGCAACCATCAAAGCCAAAGGAGCTTAGAGGTGGCATCAGCAAGGGTGCGATATTCACCTCTATACTAGATCTAGCAGTAACAATTTATTTCTTATTTTATCAAGAAGTAAGACAACCATCAAGAAAGAAAAGTGAATAATAGTGGAGCATCGATTAGTATGATCACCTACCTAGTTAGCATTTAAGTAGGTATGTCACTTAAGAGACGAATGTGCTGACAAATGAAGACCATGAAACAATGTACCTTAACATAGCATAGAACATAAAGATCTGCAACAAAATGAGTGGAAAGAGGAGCCAATATAAGATGACTAACTAAATGAGAAAAGTCTAGGTGATGTCCAGGCATGTAACAGTAAGATAGACTAAACTCATAACCAACTAACATTGAAGTGTAGGATCCTTAAGCAGAGTACCATCCAAGAGAATGAGTCACACATTAGGCTTAAGAGGGGTAGACATAGCTTTACTATCAATCATCAATGGTCCTAGCATGAGAGAGAAGATCTGAATCATATTGGACGAGAGAGATAATATCCACCATGAGCAGAAAAGACTTTGAGGCCCAAGAAATAACTAAGAGGTCTAAGATCCTTGATCTCAAAATGCTGACTAAAAAATACTAAGTAGATAGGATGATCAACTAAAAATATTTTTCAATTTCTTGGCTATTCTACCTTTTCTCATACTCGCTCTTCTTTTATGGTTAAGACTTTTGTACATAAGTTTTTTAACATAATATATATTGGATAGAATTTTGTATGTAACGTGAATCAAATAAAGAAGCTAGAATCCTATGTAAGTTGAACTTAATCTAAAGTGAAACTATATCTAGTTTGGCTGCCTATTATGACACAGAATATGCCAATTCACCATAGCCTAAGGCATCTACATCTCTATGCAGTTCTAAAGAAGACCTCTAGGCTTGTAGATCGATGAAATTAGCACCAAGTCCACCATAGGGCGTGCTAGTTCGAGCCTAAGAAGATGTAGGAACCTAGATTGGTAGATTTGAAACTAGGTATGAGTCTATAGTAGTTGAAATATCAAATATAGAAGCTTTGCCATCCAACCCATGATGCTAGCCATATTTTAGCACAAGTCTACTTTGATCTTGCATAAGAAAATCTTAGTAACCTTCACTGGAAGGGCTCTACTCAATAAAACAAACCCTAGTATAGCAATGATAACAATATCTAAACCTTGCCATAAGGAGACTACTCCAAAGTCAATGTGAAGCATTTAAAGCATCCATGCATCCACTGATTTCAACTCAAATAGCAAAGTTTACATCACATAAATAAAATAGATAACAAGATTTCTTATCATCTATTCCTATTTAAAGGCGTAATTGTTACTATACAACTGATTTAGCCAACATTAGGTTGACAATGGCTTTTTGAAATTTTTATTTTCTTATTTTTCTTATCTGTAATCAATTTCTAGTTGGCTACATGTCTAAACTAAGGAAAGGCTTGTTGAATCATCAAATATCCTCATCTTTTATCATTTTATTAGAAGAGTCAAGAGCAGGTCATTTTGGTGCTCTCTTTGCACAATGGATTGTAAATGAGTTCTTTTGGATTTTTGAAAGATCATAATATATCAGAGGATCATTTGAAAATAAGTTGGAGGATTATAAGAAGTTGTGAATAGCTATCTAAAGATTTTGATAGATCATAGATAGTGACAAAAGTACTTCATATAAGACCCAGCCTGATTTGTTGACTAGCCGGCCTAGCTATATAAGGCTGGGCTCTTAGCTTGGCCATGAGTTGGAGCGAGGCCCAGAATGGCCTCTCTTTATCTTGATTAGGGTAGAGCCCATGCTCAAAGCGTAGTTGGAGAAGGAGGCGAACTTCACCTCCTTGTTGAACTCTGATAGGGTATGGGGTCGCCGGATATAAGGCTTCCATCCATCCTCCCTGTGAAGCCCTAGGCCAAACCACTCTTTTTTCTTCTTCCAGTTTCTATAAGATTTTAGCCACCATCCACTACCTTATTTTTTTCTTTCTCCAAGTTTTTCATCAAGTAGTGCCACCTTTTGCTTTGATTTGAATTGAAAAATTGAAAATTAGCAGTAGATTTCATTCTTTTATTTCACCAATCTATAGGTTTCTTTCCATATTTTTGAAGTTGGCCATCAGTGCAACTTTCGATCGTCTTTGCATCCAATGCCAAAGCGCAACTACCATCAAAGAGTTGAAAATCAAATTGACTTGAGCCCTACTTGGAAACTGATCCTGGATCCTCTATTTCTTACTTTTTCAATTTTTTGTTAGCCATCATATATTGTGGACCATCTCCTATCAATGACTGTCATCACCAAACAATCACCACCTTCCACCTTCTCATCTTCTATCCTAAGTAGGATAGGACGTCCACTCTTATTTTCTCTCACTATCTGTCTCTCCCTTCCTCTCTATTTCTTATCTTTTTCTCTATTCTCTCTCTACCCTTTCTTTCTCTCTAATGTTGGGTGGACCCTAGAGGGTCCCTCCTAATGACTTTGGGTAACCCCATTAAAGGTGTCCCAAACCACCCTGACAGCCATGCTCTGTCAACTCCATCTTGGTTTTTGTTGCTCATCACTTGATTCCACTATCATTAGTCACTAATGTGTTGTCTATACTTGAATCTGATTCTTATTCTATGATTTCATTAGTAGGCTTACTTAGATCAAATTGATATGGGCTATCACACTCACTACTTAGCTAGCCCTATATTTCTTGCACCTTTTTCCTCATGATTATCCATCATTGCCCTAATTCTATTGCAATATTCTCTAATTTTTGGATTCAATCATATGTAGGGATGTTGAGACTCCGGGTTCTTATTTTAGAACTAGCTATGGCCAAATTTTGATAGAAATATAATTTTGATATTTGGTTTCGGAAGACTTTTAAGATTAATTGGATTTGTCTATTAGTTGTTCTCACAAGGTAAATAATGATCTATCTTTTTTAGATTTATTTCAATTAATTAATATAAATATTTGATATTAAATAAATTATGAGTTGATTTACATGGGATTTATGAAATTTATGCATCCATGTTTTGAATAAGAAATTATATTTATGACTTGGAAGCATGTTTGTATATGAAATATTATGTATATCACTTATAGACAATTATGCATGTCACTTATTCATCATATATAAATCATGCATATTTTATTTTTGATTAGGATGTCTATATTATTATGATGTACAGATTTGGACTCATAACTATAACCTATCAGTAGGGGTTATACATTGGCACATCAATACCTTGCTAATGGGGATTATATGTTGGCACATCAATATATTAGCACATCAATACTTTACTAATGGGGATTATATGTTGGGATATCAATACCTTATTAGTGGGGGTTATATATTAGAATATCGATAATATGTTAGTGGAGATTATATGTTGGCATATCAATCTCCTACTAGTGGAGATTACACGTTGACACATTGATATCCTATCAGTGGGGATTATATGTTAGCGTATCAATATCTTATTGATGGAGGGTTATACATTGGTATGTTAATATTCTGCTAGTAAAGATTATATGTTAGCACATTAATACCTTGTCAGTGGGTTATATATTGGCACATTGATATCCTATTGGTGGGGAGGTTATGCATTAGCATTTTGACTATTTCTAAGCTCATAAGTGTGGTCAAGGAAAGGTTGTTGAGTTAAAATATGATATTTTTGAATTGCTCTTATGGATATATATATATATATATGGATATGGATGTGATACTTTAAATTATATTTATGGAATTAATTGAGTATTTGAGAAATTATGGATATTCTTATTTAGTTTTATTTAAATATATATTGACTTTATGTATATGCTTATTATAAAAAAATTATTAATTTATTTAGTTGAGATGTTTATTACTTACTAGGTTGTTGAGCATATTATCTTTTCTTTTATTACATATTTAGAGAATTAAATATAGATGTGGGTACTACTATGAGAGTGAGAATAGAAGCAAGAATTGACCATATTGATATAGTTTAGATTTATTATAATATTAAAAATTTCTATAGTTCTTTTATTAAATAGGTTTTGAAGTGTAACCAATGTAAGATCTTTTGATATCTTTTGTTGGTTTGGACTTGTTAATTATTAAATTTTAAATTGTAATTATTTAAATTTATTTTGTTGTATGACTTATGATATCATGATGGAATGCCTTTTATGTTTGTGGGAATTATTTTCAATGATTATGCAATGGTTGCTGCATACCTACCTTGTGAATTCGGATTCAAGGCTTGACTCTTTAATAATCAGTTATAGTAATTCTATCTTCTAGTTATGAATTTTCAAGTAGTATGCTTATTCAATTTGTCTTATGAGCAATATAAGATGATCACATCTTAAACTTAGTTGTCATATCCAACTTGAGTTGAAGGCTTTAAAATTTTCTTTAATGCCCAAGCATTGTAGCTAGAATCCTTACTTATCACATGTTGGCACACAACCATCATCATTTACTAGTGAACCTTTATTCTAATGAAATCTTGCTACTATTACTAGTCTTGCATTTTTGCTTTCACTCTTGCTTTTGCATTTACTTGCTCCAATCTCATGTTAAGCAATCTTAGCTTACGGCTATCCCAGTCAATACCATGTGTCAACCAAAAATTATTAGTTACATTCAGGTGTTATCCTAGTTAGAACAAAATATAGATGATAATATTTAATTATCAATTTAAAAATAGGATCAAACTACCACACATGATTTAACAAAAAATAGGAGGAAAAGAACCCATATAACTATTGAACAAGAACCCATATAACTATTGAACTAGTAGGTGAAGGTGTTTTTAATATTGATGAATAGCTGCAGTAATATAATAGGTTGTGTCAACTATACCATGCTAACTAGATCATGATATAAAGTAAATCTAACAAGTTGTTCCACTTGTCAAGAGAGATTCTATATTTTCTCCTTACTTGTCAAAAAATCAAAAATTTATTATTTTCCTAAATAGAAATGACATTTAGGACTAAAACTAGGGTTGCTTATGATAAATAAGGACCTAGAAATCTAGATAGAGAAATAACAAAGCAAAACCAAAAATTAGTTGAAGCCCCCACCCTTCCCCTTCTCCTTGATGATTGAAGAGTAGAAATAGGTGAGTACTAATAGACCTTTTCTAGCAATCTCTACCAAGATACCAAACTAGTTTTTCTATATTTCTTCTTCTTCAATAGATCACGAGGATTCGAAGAAAGACGGTCAAAATCTTGGGCTCTACAGAGGATACTTATTGGTTTTTTCCATCATCAAATGCATCTTCAACCTCCACTATAGATTTCTCACCACAACTAAATATCCGTAAGTTCAAGTGCTGGCTGTGTGATATGATGACCATCACTCCTAATCTAGCTTCTAGTAATCACCAATTTCATATTAGCTAATATGCTTTATCCCTCTTATTTTACTCTCTCTTTCTATTTATTTATTTGTATTTTTTCTTCAAAAGTTTTTGATGGTGGGTTCTCATTTTCTTATTTCCTATTTAGGAAGTTCAAGGTTGCATTTTATTCTTGCTTCCTTTTCTAAAAATGCTGGGGTTTTTCTTTTAGATCAAAAGAAGGAGGCCTAAACAAATTCATGTATGAATCTCTATTACAAATTGAATGTATGTTAGACTATATTGAAGATTAGGAAGCAATCTTATTTTGGTTGTCATTATGAATCTAATGCGAGTGATTAGGATTCATACTCATGGCTTGATTTACTTTCTTGATTGATCCTTGATTTCATATGTACATGTTAGTCTAAATAAGCGGAATTAATATGTCCTCTTCCACCCCTCTCATGGTTCTCTTCTCTCCATCTTTATCCTTCTTCTATATTGAAATGAATCACTTCTTTATTTTTGTAGGGGGATCTTAAAGAGAATGCAAGTGTTATGCAAAATGGTCCCTAGACTGGAGAGAAACCAACTCCTATTCTTGTAAGGTAACCTTTCAAATCATCTCTTCAATTTTGAGTTTTGAATATTTATTTTTATTTTCTCTATCCTTTTATATTTTCAATATGCTTATTTGACAACTTAGATAACTTCATCAACAAGAAAATACTAAATATATTTGTTATAATAACTTAGTTATCATTATTGGCAGTAATGTGCACAAAGAAGAATTGGACATTGTTGGTGCAAAAATCTGCCTGCGCTGGAGAAGCTGGAGTCGGGGAAGCCGCGGTCGCCGTCGGGACCTGCAAGGGAAGTCTAAACCGGAGGTGGGGTTGCTCCGGAAAGACCCTCCGACGCTCAAGTCAGTTCTCTGCCTCAACAAGAATGGAGTGCTCGAACGGAGAATTTAGCAGAGTTTTGAGATAGGAAAAATGAGCTTAAAGAATAACGTATCTGGGTCCCCCTTTTATAGGCGGAGGAGGCAACGGATTGATGGCGAGGTTTGTAACCGTCCGGTAGTGGGCCGCCCATGGTCAGGGGAATTGATTGCAAAGGATAGTGGGGTAGACGTGTGGCCATCACCGTGGCTCGCCACGTGGAATCTGTTACGAGGGGTGGAGCAGCGTCCGTTGTCGTGACTCGCCAGCGGATCGCATGGAATCTGTTGCAGGAGGTGGGGCAGGTTCGTGGCCGTTATTGTGGCCTGCCAGGGGGTAGTGGAGCTGTGCGAAATCTGCCACAGGAAGTGGAGCAGGGTCGTGGCCGTTTTGGTGGCCTGCCAGGGGGCGCGGATCTGTTGATCGAGGCTCGACAGCGGTCGGAGTCCGGCCTCTGTAGGAGTCCGGGAAGGGTCCTCCTTTCGGTTGGGGTCATAGGTGGAGTCTGGCTCCTATAGGAGTCCGGACGGAGCTTACCTGTAGTGGATATTGAAAGCGGAACCCGGCTCCCGTAGGAGTCCGGGCGGAGCATTCTGCAATCAAAGTTAAAGATGAAGTCCGGCTCCCGTAGGAGTCCGGACGGAGCCTACCAGCAGCTGATACTGAGGGCGGAGCCCGACTCCCGTAGGAGTCCGGACGGAGCTTACCAGCAGCTGATGTTGAGGGCGGGGCCCGGCTCCCGTAGGAGTCCGGGAGGAGCTATGCAGCAGTTGATGTCGGAGGCGGAGCCGTGCTGTAAGGGACGTCGGAAGCGGAGCCCGGCTCCCGTAGGAGTCCGGGTGGAGCATTCTGCAATCAAAGTTAAAGATGAAGTCCGGCTCCCGTAGGAGTCCGGACGGAGCTTACCAGCAGCTGATACTGAGGGCGGAGCCCGGCTCCCGTAGGAGTCCGGGCGGAGCCGAGCTACCGTTGATGTCGAAGGTGGGGCCCGGCTCCCGTAGGAGTCCGGGCGGAGCTAAGCCATTATCGATGCCGGTGGAGGAGCCCGGCTCCCGTAGGAGTCCGGGCGGAGCTGAGCTGCTCGAAGTCGAAGGCAGAGCCCGACTCCCGTAGGAGTCCGGGCGGAGCTGAGCCGTTGTCGATGCCGGTGGAGGAGCCCGGCTCCCGTAGGAGTTCGGGCGGAGCTGAGCTGCTCGAAGCCGAAGGCGGAGCCCGACTCCCGTAGGAGTCCGGGCGGAGCTGAGCCGTTGTCGATGCCGGTGGAGGAGCCCGGCTCCGTAGGAGTCCGGGCGGAGCTGAGCTACTCGAAGCCGAAGGCGGAGCCCGACTCCTGTAGGAGTCCGGGCGGAGCTGAGCCGTTGTCGATGCCGGTGGAGGAGCCCGGCTCCCGTAGGAGTCCGGGTGGAGCTGAGCTGCTCGAAGCCGAAGGCGGAGCCTGACTCCCGTAGGAGTCCGGGCGGAGCTGAGCCGTTGTCGATGCCGATGGAGGAGCCCGGCTCCCGTAGGAGTCCGGGCGGAGCTGAGCTGCTCGAAGTCGAAGGTGAAGCCCGACTCCCGTAGGAGTCCGGGCGGAGCTGAGCCATTGTCGATGCCGGTGGAGGAGCCCGGCTCCCGTAGGAGTCCGAGCGGAGCTGAGCTGCTCGAAGCCGAAGGCGGAGCCCGACTCCCGTAGGAGTCCGGGCGAAGCTGAGCCGTTGTCGATGCCTGTTCCGCCGAGGGTTTCGGCTATGGGTATTTTATACCCAACACCAGTCCCCCTACTTCCGAGTTTAAATTTCAAACGAAGGAAGTACGCAGAGAGAAAGATGGGTACAGCCGGAACCATCCCTTCGAATCCTGCGCACTGCCGCCCCCAGATATTTTGGCATTAAATGAGCGCGTGCCGGAGTCTTTTCGAATTGGAGCGGTACGAGGGGACGCTTAGAAAATCCCACAGGTACACTGGCCTAGGTACGGCACAATTATGATCCTGCCAACCGTCAGCCGCCTTTAGCCGTCTGCCACGGGGAGTGGGACACGCATCGGATGCGGACTAGCCTGGGGGGATTCGCGATCATTATGGCGCCGGATCCCAGGGTCTATTTAAACCCATCCTCCCCCCTTCAGGCGTCCTATTCCATTTCTGATTTTTTGCTGGTGTCTGTCTTCTCTTCGAGAGCCTGCTCTAGTGAACGTCTTCTCGAGCCGTAGGCGCCTAACGTTTCTCGCTCCCCAGGTCCCCAGAGCAATATAGGTTAGTGCCAACCTTCTTCTCACCGCCTAGGGCTTCTCCTCTCTTCATTACTTTTGCGTCTTCTTCCGAGTTGGCCTTCGGCGTCTCGTTCCCCTTTCGGTCTGCCTTTTTAGGATCCTTTAGGTTCTCCCTCCGAAACTGCTCAAAATGTCTTCCGACTCTTCTGCTCCCGTCAGTTCTGAGAGTTCTTCTGCTTCGAACCCCCAGGTCCCTGTCTCTGCGGATGAACCCACGTCCGGGCAGGGCCTCGCTCGGTTTTGCACCGGGCGCCATTCCATGTTCGTCGACTCC